>NW_015090856.1:1235112-1316676 GCF_001431845.1 Calidris pugnax
CCGAGGGAAGAGGGAGTACGGACCGGGGGCGGGGGTTGGGGAGGGGGGTGTTCTCTGGCGAGGGGAAGGTGCCACCTCTCCGCTTTCTGAACGCTGTCCCAGGCCGGCGGTGCGGAACCCGAGGAGGCAGAGCCGAGGTTTTGCAAACTTCTGCCTCGCCGCTCTTCAGGTTTCTCTAAAGGGGGATGCTCTAAAGTGAAACGCTTCGGGTGACTTCAGCGAGCACGGAGCTGGGAAACTGCATTCGCAACGCTCCATCCCACGGTGGCTCCCGGGGCTGGCACCGTTAGAGCTCGGTATCAACGTGTCCCTTTCCACCTGGGAAACTCTGGGGACCTCTGCTTGCTCCGAAAGGATGGGGACCGGCCGCCGGAGGGGCGGGGGGAACCCGGCCAGAAGCCTTCTCGGGAGTTTGCTTTCATCCTGACTTGCAGGTCAAACTCGATTTTTCTCCTCCATATTCACTCTTTTCTTCTCCTCCTCCTCCGCCTCCTCTTCTTTTTTGGTGCTGTTCAGTCTGGAAGGACAATTTTAAAACCAACCCACAAAGGAAACACTGTAAAGAAGACATTTGAAGGAAATTGTGTTGTAAAGCAAAAATGAATGTGCAGATCCCTTAATCAAATGAAAAGATGCACCTGGGGTAAAGTGTTTGATTTATCTTTTTGTGTGTGGAATTTTGTATTATTAGCTAACACCAGTATTTCAGATGGCAGCTGAGGGGTGGCAGGTGAGGGGAGTAACAGCCCCATGGGATCCAGGTGGAGAATAGATGTACAGATTATCTACAGAGTGTGTACAGACATACACAATGCATATGCAAACATACGTACACACACATATAAGATCATATGCCATAAACTTGTAAGAATGATGTTGGGGTTTATTTTCTTTCTGATCTTTTCCTTCCTCTGCACATTTCAATGGTCATGCCTGCAGCCCAGGCATCCGAAGGACGACATCAATTTAAACTCTAGTAGTTGGGTTACTGTGGGAAAACTGGTGGGTTTTTTAGAGTAGAGAAACCAAAGGATTTTTAATGGAATTTACAGGAAGATATACAGAACAGAATGATTTTGTCTCTCTGTATAACACAACAGATTTACGCCTTTCAGGATATTTTCAGTCGACTTTATTTCTTTTTCTCCCTACTCTTAAGGATGGTGTTCCCATGAGCTATGAGAATTCCTTGGTATTGTTCTTCTCTGGCTAGAGAGCTGTTGCCTAATTTTATAGGGAAAAAAAAGTACAGTTTTCTATGTCTTCAGCAAATATCTGTAAAAATAGGCCTTTCAGGATATTTTCAGTCGACTTTATTTCTTTTTCTCCCTACTCTTAAGGATGGTGTTCCCATGAGCTGTGAGAATTCCTTGGTATTGTTCTTCTCTGGCTAGAGAGCTGTTGCCTAATTTTATAGGGAAAAAAAAGTACAGTTTTCTATGTCTTCAGCAAATATCTGTAAAAATAGCAAAAATCAGCTGAGGCACATTGTACATTTAGAATGTGTGGGTGTATATGTGTGTTTTATTCATGTAGAACACATATGTAGGTGTGTGAGTGTGTGTATATTTGTGTGCTGGTATAAGTACATCATGGCAACATATGCTCTAAAGGGATAGACGTTGCTACAAAATTGACCATTAAAGCAAATAAAAATACAACAGCAAGGCTCTAAAAGAATCATTACTGAAAAAATTGTATTTCTACAACAACTACACTTTCAGCACTTACTTTGATCCCACAAAAAATGCTCTTTGCTGGTTCCAATATTGCCAAGAAGAAGAAGAGGAAGAGTGTCACTGACATATTTTCTCTAAATTCATTAAGCTAGTTCTCTTTCTGACTTCTTCTACCCCTATGCTCCTTTTTCAGCAGCTCTATAGCCAAAACCAGTAATGTGACTCCCCACAAAATCTTCAATGCAATTGTCATGGGAATATGTTTATATCCGCTATATTATATAGAAGGAGCACAAATGCTGGGGCATTGACCCTTGGTTTTAGTTGATTCTGTATACAAATACCTATTTAAGCAAAGTAGACTTATATATATATATATATATGTACACCCCCACTCAAAATTAATTATTCCTGTTAGCCACAGGGAAGAGAGGGGATAAAATAATAATGATCAACAATATATTTAATTTCCTACAATTCTAGCAGAATATCCCAAACTCTTTACAGTCAATGGCAGATTAAAATTGCTCAAGGGATAGATTAAAAAACAATTAAAATTGCTATTAAAACATCAAAACAAAACAAAATAAATTAGCTCCCCAAATCTTTCTCATCTAATCCTCTTGAAAATAATTAAAGCTTTCCTTTAGCTCCTGGCTTGGATCTGTCAAATAGTCTTAAAAAGATGGCCCATGATACTAAATTCTTCTTAAGCCTTTTTGTCAGTCTACTAAATGCCTCCCCTCAATCCGCATGGCTGCAGGCTCTAGCTTTTATGAAAATACCCACCCTATGGCCTTACCTTGCTTATGGAGCTCGGATGGACCATCAGAGACTGCGTGGGGTCAAACCCTGCTCCAGCACCAGCAGGTCAGAGCGACACAGTCTGGAACAAACTTTCCTCTCTGCAGTTGTACTCATAAACCTGCAGTAGATCTGGCAAGGCCACCTGTATAGTGACCAACATTATACCTAGGTCAGTATTTCCATATTATCTGACCACACCAGTCTATCAAAAAGTATCAAAAGTTGATTAGCTCCACCCACATCTGCACTATTTTACAAGTAAATATCATTTAAACATTACTTATTAAATCATCAGTTGCCATCATTATTATATTAACAATTACTAATTTGTGATTTATTTACCCTTTCTCAAGTAGTAAGCAAAGGTCACAACTTTGAAGTAGTATTTTCCTATAATTAACCCCAGAAACACGCATTTCAAAATCTGTCAAGTATTTTTCTTCTGGAACGTGCAAGAGGTGTGACTTTTTCCTGATCATACTCACCCATACTTTTGCAACTGCGACCATAATATAATTAATTGGAGGACATAATTTGATGGGATTGAGGAGAAATAGGCTCGGTGGCTTGGGCCAAATAACAAGTCTTCATAGTCCTTTATTACCTCAGGATTTTGAGAGCATATCAAAAGGACATTATTTAAATTTATTTTACAGTTGTACTTCATTACCTGATATTCTTAACAGATCTTTTCTAAACAGGACAGGTGGGTTTACTGCCAACAAATAAAGATGTCATATTCTCACATATACTTTTTAGAGGCAAAAAAATGTACCATGCGGATAATTAGTTTCACTCTCCCACGATTCCACATAAACAGCTCGTGAAAGACTGTTGTGGCAACGTCGCCAAATGTCTCTAGATATATAAATTACACACATATGTCTATTTTTGGAAATGAGATTTGGGAATATCAGTAACAATCGCATGGTGGGAATATCTGGCTCATTTCAGATGTTGTACTGTACTTGCACTGTATGAACGTCCCATGGCCCCAACACAAATGTGTCTGTATTTAATGAATATCGGTGTAACCACAATGTTAATTTTCCTGTCACCTAAAGCGCTGGCTGAGAAATCTAGTTTTTATCTGTTTCCAAATGTTCTGTAGAACACCCAGTTCCTCCCTCAGTCTGCAAAGATTTTTTGGATAACCATGAAATGCAATGTGGCCAGACACTTTGCCCTCTTTTTCTCACCTCCGTGTAACAGATTTGGGATGAAATTCCCCACTTTGCCGCTGAGCCAGGGCTAGTTCCAGGACTGGAGATGACTGTCTGGCTCCACATGTGCTCCCAGTCATTCCTAATGGGAATCCTGATGCCACCTTGAGTCATTCCTCCGTGGGGTGCTCTGACAGCAAATGCCCCTCTCATTCTTTCTCACTACATCATTAAGGATCTCTCATTGATAAGAGGATTATCAATGTTTTCCTACGGTTTACAGTCCAGCGTTGAGCCGTATCGATATATACCCAAATAGGGGCAGAGAAGTTGTTTTATGTAATCTGGTATGAACCATGCTGCAAAAATTAAGATTCCATTATTGGCATGTCTTCCTGCCTAAAAGCTAGAAAGCTCCATATACGAGCTGCTGTCACCTTGGAAACGTTCAGAAAAGAACCACCAACCGCCCGTGGAAGCGCAGTCTGTAGCCATACAGCAAACTGGCCAGTTCCGCTGCCTTTCCAACTGATCGTGAGGTGGTACTAAAGCAACTTCACCAAAATGCCTCTAAATTTAACTTCACAGAAGGAAAACAGCAAGATTTTAATTTAGACAAGCCCACTCCGTTACTCAGCTTCTCAGAGTCACTGGTGGTCAGTGCCTAGGAAATCCAGGAGAGCAGCACCAACCGATGCCTTTTGGTAAATCTCTTGGAGCTTAGAGCTGGAATAGATTCCTTGACTTGTAGTTGATGGACATAAAGTGTGAACGGGAAAATACAGGCTTGTCTGGGGAGCCATAATTTAGCGTCTTCAGAGGAACTGCAGATATCTTCTTTATCTGTTTGGGAGATAAAAATCTGGATTGCCTTTCCCCCCACTGACCAAGTATTCACCTGACACAAAATCATGAGCAGTGGCCACGAAGCCACACAGGAACTGGCAGTGTGTGTGCTGGAATGACTGGTGCTGGCTGGAAGGGGGCTGTTCCTAAAACTTTAATAACAAAACATCTGGTATTTCTGTATTAAGTTGGATTTGCAATTTGAACTTTGCTCCAGTTCCGAGGGAATATCACCTCAACATTTCCTATGGAACGACAAGTCGATTTCTCATCATCTCCCAGTGCCGAGTGGCTGTAATCCATTATGGTTCACAGCAAAATCACCTATTAATTTTTGGCTCTAGTGCTGGTTAGGGTTTTTAGGGAACTTAGAGGTTAACCTTGGATTTATTTATTGCTAAAACTACAGTTACCATCTTTTTTGTTGTTATTGTTATGAAAATCAGTTGTAAACTGGGACTGAATAAATAACCCAAATAAAAATATCAGAAGAAATGGAAAATCAGTGATATTTCCAGGTGTTCTTACAAGTGTTTTCTTGAAGGGAAAACCAACATGCTTGGATCTTTCACATCCTGGGGAAAAACCAACATGCTTGGATCTTTCACATCCTGCCTCTGAGAGTGAGAGCTGGCAGGCTCAGAGTTAACCACAGTTCTAGCTATTCTAGATCTGCAGAGAGAGCTATACAGTTAATCACGGCATATTTTTAGCCTACATCTTGTAGCTTTAATCCTGCAAATGTCTGTATGTAATTTGTTTTATGTAATATGAATAGATGCCATAAAATCAAGATTCTACCGTCTGTAGAGCCAAGAACGTCCATACATTTCTAAAGAGTGAGGACCTATAGCACAAGTGTAGGACAATGTCACTGTAATATATACCAGTGGGAATACTTAAATTAGCAGCATTTGCCTTATATCCATGGTATCGAAAAAACAGATCTTACTTCTCATAGCAACTATAAAAAATGATGAGAAATGTTGCTTATAATTAAGGAATATTTTCAATGAAATGAATCTGCGAATGCCTTCCGTCTCCACGTGCAGGTGAGCGTGTGTTCCGTACAGAGCTCCACTAAAGGAATGACGGCCCAGTATTTTAATAACTGAGTGGCTTTGAATAGCTGAATTTCTCTAGCACATCATTTAGGCCCAGTGCCAAGGATGGGGGGACAAGAATCTGCTTTTCTGTGCATCCATCTGGACCATTTCTTAACTTTGTCAAGGTAATTCATGGAATAAAATAGGAAGGAAACCTGGTTAATTACCAGTTCAGAGCTAAAACCTGATGACTGAACTCAAGTAGCAAACACTTGGGTTCAAAAGATACCTCTGAAGAACAGAGCATTCCAACTGAGACACATTTTACAAATACATTCAGCTTTACTATGTAAATTACTGAAATATCATGTAAATACTTTTTCACTCTGTGATTTTGTGCCTACTTGTAATGATTATTAAAGTGCTACAAGGAGCCTCAAAGGCTGCAGTTTCTGCTGAAGGCAGCGGAAACGTTCCCAGGGTGACACTGTAAATGGGCAGCACCACTCGTACACAGGATTTTTGCTGTAATAACCTTTAATTAGCAACTAATGGTGACATCCCATTGTCAGAATAGCATGGGCTCGTTTCTGAAAAGACATTTAAGACAGCTTCCTTCTGGATTGAAACTCGAAAATCTTAAATTATTCAGGAATGTGTGTGCTCCAGCCTCCCAGCCGTGGGATTCCTGGTGTGCAAAAAGTCACATAAATTCACTAAAAAGACATTTTTTAAAATCGCAGTGCCACCAACTCGTTTAAAATTTACAAGTGGATGTAGAACAAATCGGAAGCTAAAATTTCAGTGTAAATTTCACCCGAGCGAGGTGCCCAGGACAGGCACTAATTACGCCCCTGTAATTAGTGACATTAATGAACTGGAAGCCTTAACGGCACTGCATTTTTGAATTCTCAGTCATCCTGTTATATATTACAGAACACGTCAAAGGCTCATAAAAAACGTATAATAAATCTTGTCAATCAAAATGGGGAAGACGACGCGCTTCATAGTAGTTCAGATTTTGATTTACACTACTAAAAATAAAACAATCGTCAACCGGGGGGGGGTGGATAAAAAAAACCCCAACCAAACCCTTGAACAAGTGCTCAGCTGGTTCAAATCTCTCTAACTCATTGGCTTGAATAAACCCCTCAATATCCGCCCCGCGCCTCGTAATTCCGCCTATAAATAGTGCAAATTTAGACAGAATTCAGCTCGGGAACGCGCTGCCGAAGGATCCAGCCGCCGCTGCTGCTCGGCGGAACCCGCCCCGGCCCACACCGCCCGGCCCCGGCACACACCACCCCGCGGGCCGGGAGGGGGGGGACACGCCGAGCCGCTCCGCCCCCCTCCAGCGCCCGCGGGCGGCCGGGCTCCCTGCGGCGTCCCCTCCGCCCTCTCCGCGGTGGGTCGCTCCGTTGCCGTGGCAGCGGCTCTAACGGCCGCCGGGCGCAGCCGCTGAGGTGGGCGGCGGTGAGGCGGAGGTTAGGCCGCGGCCTCAAGGAGGGACCGTAGGCGGCGGGAGCGGCCCGTTCATCCTTCCCGCCGCCGCGGGATGGAGGGAAGTGCCGTGGTCTCCGTGACCCGGCCGACTTAGAGCGGCAGCGCTGTGGGCCCCCGGGTCCGGCCCGGCCCTCGGGCAGCGGTTACCTGAGGCGCCCCGGGGGTTGCCGTGGGCCCGCTACCGGCCCTGGGGCGGGCTCTGGCGGTTTGCGCGGTGGTTCCGTCTACCGTGTGGAATTGCCGGGGTACGGTGCGCACCCAGGGCCGAGATGGTGTTTTGGGGACGTGAGGCTGAGGTGCCATGTCGTTTCTGTAGCCTGAGGGACTGGGGAAGCAGTGTGGCTTTCCCTGCTTGGCTTGTGATTTCCTTGTAGGAGGCCTTCGGGCCTTGGACTGTAGTGTAGATTTTGGCCTACTTTACCCAAAGCTGTGTTGGTGTGTGAGCCGGCACAGGCAAGATGCAGGAGCCACCACAAAACCATAGATGAAATGCAAAGAGTGAATTTAATCTCAATAGCTCAGGTTGGAGTTGGTTTTGCTCTACCTGACAATGCAGTGGCTCAGCAGACAGTCTTTGGGCAGCTCATGTTATGTTTGTGTTACTTCTTAGTGTCACTAACATCTTTAAATCAATCATTGCCTGCTGTGGGAATTTTGTCTTAGTTTTAAGGTGATTCTTATAACTTAGTAAGTCTATTCCATACTTCAAATTCTATGGTGTGTTCTCTCTGCTCCTTAACTAGAGAAAGTAGATGCTCGCTTGTAGTCTGTTTTTGAGTTCTGCAAAAGGGTTTACATAGATGCACTCAAAGCTGAGCCACCACCTTCCTTAAAATTAATCACATGTATAAGGCTCTGTATGCGTAAGGACTTGATGAAATGCTCAGCCATGTGGTAATAACTCATTTGAGATGACATACAGAGTTAACTGAATTGTGTTAACATTTGAGAATAGTTTACTTAAGACTGAAGACAAGGTGCATGAGCAAGTAGTGTTGGAGTTGTTCCCTGATCATTCTGGGTAAACTGGTTGCCTAAGTGGATAAAATACATTCAAGTTTATTTTATTATCTAACTGATTATTATTAAAAAGAACAAAACAAAAAACCCTCCACATGGCAGCATCCTTTATTTTTTAGAAGAGACTTATTCAAGTTGATACTCAAAATGTGTGACTAGTTACAAACATGTGTGTGATTGTACCCAGTTATTTCATGAGCACCAAGTATTAACTGAATTAGTATTAATTCATCTCAAGATATAGTCGCTATTGTTGCAAGTTTTTGGGAGATTATGTATAAAATGTGTGCTCTTCTCTTTCTTAACCTGGTTGTTTTGAAAGAACTATCAGTATGGAAGATCAGGAGATCAGTTATAGCGAGGAAGAAGAGCAAAAATTTCTACCATTTCTGGAAGAGGAAGAAAAAGAAGACAAAGCCTCTGAGCGCTCTAATGTGGAAGAACACTGGGAAAGTGAAAATAATTGTTTTGGTAACTCACAAAAGCCTAACATTACTGTGTATTCTAATTTAGTAGCTGGGAACAGTACAGTTCTGGGACTGAATGATATTCCAAGTAAACCACAATGGTTCCAGTAGGTGTTCTCTAGCATGACACCACACAGCTGTGACTAATCCAAATCTAATCCATTATTTCCATAGCAGTAAATTCTCTACTTATTACCTCTCTAAGGCATTTTGATTCAGTTATTGATGGTAAAAGTCTAATATTTGACTGTATGGACTTGACTCAGTTGTTCAGACGTTGCTCCAGACTCATCTGGTTCCAGAATGGCATAGGTCTTCCACAGATTCAATTCTGTGAAGATGTTGGATACCTGAAAGCATCAAAGCTGGCACCAGATATTTTTCAGAGGCAATTGATTTCTCTAATTGTGCCCCAAAATATGTTTCAGTATACTATGTGAGAAAACATATCTACTGTTTTACATGTTATCATAAATACCATCTTTTCTTTTCAAGGAGTTCTTTGGCAATTCTATTCTCAATGTTTTCTTGATCACGTAAATACTTCACAAAAATTTTGTCTCCCCAGTACAGTAGGGTAAGGTAGTGTAAGATAGACAAACTGTTGGCCAAAACCTGTCAAAACATTACCCCCTGCCCCCCACATTTTTGGGGTTGTTTTTTGTTGGTGACAATTCTTTAATGAAGGCAGAGAGCATTTTCCTGCTCTGGTTTGCAGGTGGACAACAGTCCTGTGTGTTTCGCTGTGCAAATGTTTTGATATAGGCTCCAGTAATGCTATAAAATGTCATCTCTGATTCCCCACGTTTTGAGTTGACAGCAAGTACAGTAGAGCTTTGTGTTTAAAGCTCAAAGTCCCTCTTAAACTGTTTTAACATCTCTTAGAATCCAAGCTTGAAGAAGAGCTGGCTGGTGGTGGCAAGACAGGAAGCGAGGATGATTCTGAAGGAGTTGGAGACCAGTCAGATTCGAGCATGTAAATAACTTGCGGTTTTGTTACTAATTCCAACAGTATCTTCCTTTATTTTCCTTACCTTTTCAAGTGAAGGTTTGGTTAATTCAGCTGTGCATTTTTGTCAAATTAGTCATAGGCAATATAGACCTTTCCACAAAAAATAAATTAAATTGGTTACTACTGTTACAACAATGAGTTGAGTAAGATAAAGGCAGACTGGACACTTCTTAATCTGAAGCTGTTGTAGGCATGCACATTTCAGTGTGGGCTAATTGGCTCTCCTCAAAGGAGCACTACACCAACCAATTTACACTTCTAAAACCCAGGCAGCTCTCTGTAATAATAAGTACTGTTGTGTTCTATCTTTCTCTACTTGTAGAACATCAAGAGCTGTTGGAAAAAGAGAAATTTGTCTGCTGAAGAATAGCAGTGTTGGATTGTAGGGTTTTTAAAAATATATACTGTGTTTTGTACCACTGTGTAAACTCAATTAACACAGAATTGGTATGATGATAGATTAGTACTAGGTTGATTTTACAAGTAGGTGATAAAGCAGATTTATTCCTGAAGAAATGAACTTAGATGTAGCAGCAGTCATGTGTGAAAAGGAACTTGGTGATTTGAATGTGGCTGTAAGTAGTTGCTGTGCTCTTCACAGAGATCAGAGCAGTTTGGCTTACTTTGACAGCACTCTTAGTCTCTGCCCTGGAATAACCTGGTGTAGGGTTATAAGGCAGGATGAAAAGCTCAAATAATATTTATTAATGTATGTATGTGGGAAGTTGAATAGCACATACGTCTACTGCCAGTAAATCTTGACAGCGTTACCATTATCAACAGAGAAACTCAAAATATACCAAAATGATTTTAAAAAAACCAAACCAACACAAAACGGAACTTTCAGACCTCTTCTTGCAGTATGTTTAAGCAGACAAATAAAAGACAGATTAGCTCACTCCACAAACTGATCAGCTGTATATAATATGTTTTAAACTAGTTTAGAATGTTCCCTTTAAAGTTTTAAACTGTTGTTCAGGGAAACTAGAATTTGCAAACCTGAGGTATAATCAAGAGGAGCCACGGGCATTTCAAAACAAAGACGTATAACTAATGCATTAAATGTGGGTATAAATGTTCAACTTGAGATATCTAAGTCTAAAAAGCTTGGGTTAAGTACATATAAACTTCCTCTATAGATGGTGATAATTTTCAGTAAAATGGAAAACAATTAACCCACAAATGCATAAGTGGATGACATACAAACTTCATGTGACTTTTCAATTTCTCATTATGTTTTAATTGTTAATCGTGTGTTTCAATTCAAAGGGAAAGCTTGGAACACTGTCTGGGCAACATCAGCAATATTCAGACTAGGAAGTATATGGATAGAATTTGCATGTCAGCCTTTCAGAGGAACCTGAAAGAGGTCAGTGACATCGCCAGAGAAAAGCAATTTATGGTCCAAAACACCAGGTTAGTGTTTAAATGAACATAATCCAGCAGCATAAATCACTGTCAAATACTGGGATACTGTATATATTATGAACATTAGAATTTATAGATTTTTTTTCATGAAAGTTACATGATGCAAATGTTTGTTTAATAGAATATATTCCATATATCCCCAAACCCTTGTAAAGAATTAAGGATCAAGGATAAAAATTAATTACATGTTTGAAAAATGAAACGCAATAATGAATGCTAAAGATGTTTGGTGTTTGGTCTGGGATAATTAGATGCTAATTCCTTTCAGTGATGGCTGTACAATCCTGCTGGTTCAACAGTCAGTTGGAAACATCAAGGGGAAAATTCATTATAAACGTTTTCTTAATTGTGATGGGAATGGTACATTAGAAGTGGTTAAGTTTTTCACATACTTTAGAATAAGCACCTGCTATGAGTGTTTTGCTGTGTTAAGGTCACAAAGATGTTCTTTAGCAGCAAATATACTTGAAGAAGGCTAATGTGAAAAGATGCTGTTTATGCTGTTGTCTGAACTCTGGATGAAGCCAGAATAAACTCGTTACATTGGGGGGGGGGGATTTTTTGAGGAAATGCTTGAAATTAACAACCTTGCAATAAGATTACATTTTGAGGGGGGAAATTTTTGGAGAAAATGCTTGAAATTAACAACCTTGCAATAAGACCTAAAAAGCGGGGAGGAAATTTGGGAGGGTTGAAGGAGTCCTAGCTGTGAATCTTGCCCCCAAAAGGAAGAATTTCATGGGGGTGGGGGGGAGAGAAGTAAAGAACTTACAAAATAGAAGTAATCTGTTTGTTTTTTGCAGAGACAAGCTGGGTACCTGTCAGCTGCAGATCGAGATGCTGGCAAAGCAGCTGGAGCGTGTAGACATTGAAATAGAGAAAGAGGAGGCGGCTGGCAATGTGTAGGTAGAGAGTATTTCTGGATACCAAAGATTACAGGCATCTACTATGATTATCTGTGTAATTAATGAGAGAAGCTTTCCTGTTTTCATCTCTTCATGTTGTTGAACAGTTGATAGAATTTTTGAGCACATATATTAAAGATTTTAATAGGTGGGTGATGAAACCCACTGCCACTCTCAGGTTAAGATGTGACTGCAGTAGCTTGGAAGGCTGCTCTCATACAAGGGTACTGCACTCCCGTGTTGGGGAACACTAATGGTGCAGTCACTTTCCAGCTGACATATTTTCAGCAATAATTCCTCCTTTTGAAATAAAGAATAATGGTGCATTGCCTTGGGAGTCATTGATTATTTTTTTTTTCATCATTTCTGGTCTACAGGTAATAATACTCTGTTAGGTAAATCAGTGCAGAAGGAGCTGGAAACTTAGGAATGGATAGGAAAGAGGCATATATTTTTAAATATAACAGCAACAGGTTATTAAATCAGTCTATCCCATTACTGTCAATTATGTTTATCAGGGTTGCAATTGCTTCTGGTCAGTATGATGAGCCAACACCAATGTGCTATGGCAGTTTTAGAGGTCATGGTTTTACTTCTTTGCATATATATATGCCATTTCTTTTTCTGTTTGTTTTTTTATTGTGAAATGCATGAATTCCTTTGAGGAGTAGCCCTGCATACAGGAGCTGTTCTGAAACACTTTTGCTATAAAGTGGGAGGCAATTTACTGTACTCTTCACATTTGGTTTAAATAGAAAGAAGTGGGTGGCTTGTGTACCAGGAGCCAGTGTATTGTGAACAAACTTCGCAGCTGCATTTGATGACCTCTGTTAATCTTCAAGTTAGTATGTTGATGAATGATAGAATCATAAAGGTAGGATAATTGCCAAAATGGAATAGCTGCTTAAACAAAAACAGTGAGTTGAGGGCTAAAGAGACTCCTGTGATGGGTGTTGGTACTGCCTGTTCAGTGAAATTCTAATACATAAATCTCAGCCTCAAAGCTATTTTTTTATTGTTGGGAGGGATATATTTTTTAAGCTTTATTAGTTCCAATTTCTTTCTGATTGTTTCTTTTTGATGTTAACAGTGCAGCCTTGTCCCGCCTTCGGGCAATGCGCAGACGACTGTGCACTGAACTGGAGAAAGAGAAGGATTTTGAGTTGCAAATTTCTTTGACACTAAAAGAAAACATGTAAGTGGAATAAGAAAACAGTGTGATTGGGAGTCAATCTTTATTATGGTCTTCATATGCTTTTGAATGTCTTCAAAAGTTGATTGCTATAGAAGTTGCTTGTAAATACTGAACTACATAATTTGCGGTCATGTGAGGTTGACTGCAAAGCAAAGGATCTTGAGAGCAACTTTTAGCCTGAACAGTTCATTGCTTAGGAAACTGGTTGCTATGGCTCAGCTTCTGAGTTAGTTTTGCACACATAAAGGAAGTTCTGATTTTATTTGGAGTTGTGCATACACTGTGGACCTTAACAGACCTCATTTTAAATGGATAAATAGCTGGACTGAAGTAGACCTGTCTGTGATTCTGATCTCTCAATGAGCATAATACTTATAATTCATGCTTTCTAGTGTTTTTATAGGGTGGAAAGGAAAAGATTGATATTGAGAATGGAGACATTGTAGTGGTACCATGTATTTTTATGCTAAGCTAATATTGTTGCTTGTAATTGAGCATTCACACATACTGAGTTATTTATTTATATACGACAGAATAAAACTATCTTTTGCATAAGGCAACAGATGAATGTGTTTGTATTTTGGCACCAAAGGTACAACTGCTAATGCCACCACAGCAAAGCAAGAACACAAGCCTGAGCTTATAGATGTGATTAACCAGAATATAGTATGTTCTGCTGCAGTGTTGTATAACAGCGTTAAAATGCTTCACTTGTGTATTATGTTATTAGCAATAACTATATTATACTGTTTATATGTATCCCTATTGTATCCAAATTCCTTTAGTAAAACAGAAGAATATAACCTTAAGTTATTTACTGTTGAAGAAAAAGCTATTTTTCTAAATTTTCTTTTTTTTCTTATTTTCTTCTGGGTAAATGTGTATTTGAGAAACAGAACCTTGAGCTTTTTTTTAATGTTAATGGTATTTTTTGTGTCTTTAAAATGAGATATGCTATTGAATATGAGCCTTAGTCTGAAAGTACAATACCTGTGTCAGTAACAGGGAATGACTTACAATATAATTTAAACAAAATAAAACGTGGCTAGATCTTAATTTTCACCATAGAGTCTTACCTACTCAATGGCCTTAAGTGAGAGAATGTCAGTATTTTGGTGAAAACAGCTCACACTTTGTTTTAAAGGCTTGAGATGTGGCAGATGGAAACTGAGCAGGGAAAATATGAAATCCTCCATGAACAACTTAAAAAATCTGAGGAGGAGCTAGAGATGCAATACCAAGAACGAGCCAAAGTGCGGATTTGGAAGGAAAAAATAGCAGCACTGCAAGCAGAAGAAAATCAGCGGTCTAGACAAAAGTAAGCGCCTATAAGTCAGACTCTGCTTCCTTTCTCCATGTTATTTTTAATCAATTCATGATTTCAGGTGTTGAGGAGATCAGCTAATCCAAATACCAGTGGTATTGTGTTTCTTAGCTGGGTGTTGCTTCAGGAATATTTTATGAGGAAATGGAATTAAAATAAGAATTGCCCACAATCTTGCAGTTCTGCAGGTAACGATTTCTGGTATATGAAAATAAACTTGGTAAAGACAAAAACTGTGAAATTGTTTTGTCTAGGGAAATGAGTTTTATTAGGTCAGACTAACGGCATGTGTCTGCATTGCTGTTGGCTGCCAGGACACTAATAAAGTCCCCAACCCCACTATTAAATGTAATTTTGTTGGAGTCAACATTTCCATAATCCTGCTGCAACTCTTGGTTTGTCTGTGTTTTGTAGAAAAGAAGAGGAAGCCCAGAGAGAGTATGAAGAAAAGCATAAAAAAATGATTGAAGATGCCAAAAGGAACCATAAAAAAGCAGTATTCTTTCTGAGAAAAAGCATGGCAAGGTTATTGTTCTCTCATTTTGTGCTGTACAATACTTTATCCTTTAGTCTTTGAAAAGTAGTACTTTTTCTGCTAGGTGTATCTTCTGTCACACTTAGAAACCTTGTGCCACAGAACCAGTGCTGTGAAGCGTTCAAATCTTACGTGGCATGAAAGGACTTGGAAAGAAGGAAACCCAGTTACTGTTCTCGTGTGGTCCTCGGATTCCCTGTAGCTGAAGAAACTGTCTTTTTGATGAGATGCAGAGGAGTCTGACTACTTGTAGGCATTACTAATGATTTGAAGCATTTTATATATGTGTGTGTCATTAACTGGAGTAGTTTGAAGTAATGTAACTAAATTCCAGGTTTGGACCTTGCTCTCTGCCATTCTGTACTCCCGCTGAAGTGTTGCTGTCTGGTAAAATTGGCTGACGGGCCATTTCTTTGTGCTTCTGTTCTTTTCTGGTTTATGGTAAATTAAATGTTCTCTTCACAGGTTAATGTTTATATAATTACTGTGGTGTTACATTTTGCTACTAAAGAAAGCGTTAAAATGTGTTACTTTTTCTTGCATATTATGACTGAATTGAAAAAATGATTGAAGTAATTTGTGCTGTTTCTGTCTTGGTTTATTTTTCTTTAGATGTCATGTGCAAATTTGTAGTAATTAAGAAAACATCCAAATAAGAATTTTTTTTCCTTGAGTAATTTATCAAATACATATCTTACTAATTTTTTTTCTACTTTACCATTATATTAGCTGGAATACTCTTGGATTTGATTCACGCCCACATATTTCTAGCTTTTAGAGTTTCTAGGGCTTATTTTTAGTGTGGGTACAAGTGATTGGCTCATATAAAGTTCACTACGTAATTGTTTAGATATTCATTATGTGAGCAACACCTGAATTCTTACTTGATTTTAGCAACTAGACATATGTCATAATGTGGAACACATTCTTCATATTTAAAATTAAAAAGAAAAAAAAAGTTGTTGAGCAAACTAGTTGAAAGCCTGTTGGCACTTGGAGCTTGAGCGGTACCGTATATAGAAGAGTCTCCCAACTGTTCCACTTTTCCCACACCCAGTACCATAGTAAACACAGGAAGAACGGTGACATTGACAATTACTACTTGTCAGGTTAAACATTCTAATACTAAAAGCTTTCCAGGATATGAGCCTGAAAGATTTTTACTTTGCTTATAGAATTCATGAAAGAAATGCAAAGGAAGAAGCGAAAACTCGGGAGCATATGGAGAGAAGGATACAAGCTGTGCTTTCCCTGAAAACCAGCATCGCTTCCAATCGGGTACTGCTGCTGGGCTTAGATGGGGAGTGGAGAAATCGACTTGCTAGACTGCTAGGGCTTCAGGAAAGTCATCTCAGTTTTCATTGTGGAATTGTTGGGTGATGCTGTCAGATCCCCAAGCAGATCTCTCTTGAGCCTGGACAGGATGTAGCTATAGGAGTAACGGTGTTGGATTTGTATGGACAGATATTGGCACTTCTGCTTATGGAGTTTGTTCTGTCAACAATCCAGTTGTTCTGGTAGGGTAACTCTTGAAAATAATGCATACCACAAATAAATTCTCTGGAAACTCAGCCAGCAACATTTCTAGTTATTTGGATCCCAGTGCAGAAATACTTCATATGGAGAAAACATATGGAAGAAAATCAGCTACTTAACAATTTAAATAATGTAAATTAAGAATTTCTGAGCTGTGCTCCTTTGCTCTTCTATTTGTTTTGTAGAATCTGAAGAAATGGTCTTAATTTAATACTAGATTGATTAGAACACTATCTTTCCACATAGCTTCATTGAGAAGCATTTTAAGGGCAGGGTAGAAGGATGAAGAAGTAGCCCTGACCTGGTCAGAGCTTTCTGTGTCTCAGCACACCATGACTACTGTATATATTAAAACCAGTACGTTCTACTTCAGTGAAATCTACCACGAATTTATACTTAGATACAGGGACCAACATACAGGATTGTATGTTTTAAACTCTTTAATATGTGAATCCAATATGTAACTGTGGTTTGTGTGGCTTCATAGGAAAAACTCCGAACTCGCCAGGTTCGGAACAAAGCGATGGCCTTGGAGGCAAAGAAGCAGGAGATGAAGATGAGGGAAGCTATCCTGGCAGGAGGAGGCAATGTTGCCAAGGAAATTCTTCTTCATAAGCGGCTGCTAGAGCACGAAAAAGAGAAACAGTAAGTGTTCATATCTTTATCAAACTCCTGTGTCTTTATAGCTATGCTTAACTTATTTGTACTATGATTTTCTAAGAAGACATTATAAATACAATGTCATTTATCTGGTGCAATGGGGTATCATGGACTAAATGCAGATATTAAAGTGTTTCAGGAGACAGTAACCTGTATTTAAATGAGGTGGTATTTTCTCTGCTCCTATTTAGAATCAATAAATATTTATATGGATTGAAGAGGTGAAAGTCTATATTAAAAGTGATCATTAGTGTGGATAATATTTGTTGCAGGAAATTGTGTATTAAACTGCTGGTATTAAAACTGAGATTAAATTATCTGCTGTCATTTTTGTCACAATACACAGTGTGTCATCGAATTTGTAGTTGTATGTAGCTTTGAATTCATATCTTTCAAGATCAGTACTTACCTTCTTTATCCACTGGATTTCAGATAGTCAGTTATGTTTAATTAGCTAACTAGGTTGGGAAAATTATTTAAAAACTCTGTTTTCAGTAGTGATGACTGTTATGCTTTGTCAACTTCCAAAAACTGTAATTGAATGTATTTAGTCTGCAATAAAATGTTTGAATAGCTTGGTGTCTTTACACAAAGTACCACTGCACCCGATTTAAAGACTTGCCGTTTGGCTTAACAGCTCAAAAGAATCTGGAATGTAGCTAAAACTATCAGTAAACAACCATAGTTGGTTTAATATCTCTTACAACATTGGATTACAGAGCTTATAGAGAACAGCAAAAATCAAGAAAAATTGAGATTGTATCTAAAATTTTGCGAGAAAAAGCTGCTATTCACAAGCCGAAAAGAAGTCAGTCCTGTACTAAGGCAATTAAGGGTGGTGGTAAACTTCAGGATTCTGTACTGTGGAGAATGAGAACGTGGCAATATATTGAGGAGAGCTGCAAAGCTTCAGCTGGAGCAGTATCACAGGTAAATATAGGCCTAAGAATTAACTGGCTTTAGATCTATTATAAAGGTGCAGGGCAGTGAATTCCTTTGCCTGTGCATAACAGCCTACAACTGGATACAGGACAGTACAGAACAAGTGTGGAGTTAATTTCTCCATTGGATCTCTTAATGACTGTTCTTGATTTTCTTGATTATTGATGGTTGGATGAATAAAGACATTGTCCTGTTTGGTGTGGGGTGTGTTTTTAAGGGTATTTGTTAGAAGAGGTGAGCTTTCAAACATGTGAATTGCAACAGACATCAAAACCCATGCAAAGTACCATCGCTTCCAGTTTAATTACCTTCATCCCTGAATAAGGATTCAGATCAGTTTGTCAGCACAAGAGAAACGTTTCCACTCTATTAAAGAGGAGAAAGTGGTTCTCTCTAGAAACAGCTTCCTGCATGGGTTTTTTTACCTAAACAGTTCTGATCTGGAAAATAGAATGAATTGAATTCCCTGCAGAAACTACTGGCTTCTTGCAATCTTTAGATATTTAAAATAAAAGGGGTGAGGGAAGGGTATTGGTTGAAATAATCATATAAAACAACAAAGTCCTTAGTCATTCTGTGACACACAAAACATTGAAAAGCCACAGTCAGGATTGTCATGCCTGAGAACTAGTTTCTAGGCTCCTGTAGCATACAGCTAATGTCATAAAGATGCTTTTAACATAAGATTTTGTCAGTATTTAGTGCCTTAAGAAGTGACCAACCAAAGTTGGCATCTTTGGCCTCTGAGCTTTATAGATCTGCCATTTTTGTATTAAAAGATCTCCTCAGAAACCCCTGTTGCAGTAACTGTCCTCTAGTAATTTTTAACTGTATCTTCAAAACTTATGTTCTTTCACAAAAGCCGTGGTGCCCTCCGCCACCTTGTTCCTCAGCTGGTGAGAGAACTGCCTCTGTAGGAGAGATTTCTGAAGAAACATCCCATGATGGGCTCTGTGAAAGTGATGAAGATGAGGAAGAGAAGGACAAGGTCCTAGTGGAACCGGAGTTCCCAGGACTTTGGGGTCAGGAATGTGACTTGTGCAAGGTAAGGTTTCTGATATCTCTTATTAGAAAGAGAAAAGACAAAAAAAGTGCAGGTGGGATTCTTTTGTAATGGACTTGTGAAGTTAGTCTCTATGAAATTTTGACAGTATCCATAGAAGTATTTTAATGGGTTAGAAAAGTTTCATTTGCCTCTCCAGCAGCTGTATACATCTGTAGTAAAGACACTGGCAAGTGCTGGTTTAGGGACCTTGCTTAAAAACAATTATCTATTTTGCAGTTAAAATGCAGACTTTATCACATAGATGTAGAGATGGAGGTGTGAGGATATCATCAGAGTAATTGCTGTTTGACATTTCTTGTGGAGTTTGCTCTCTCTCGAAGAGAAAATACTACTTCAATTTTAGTTCAGAGATGTGTGAAGACACACATCACACCATTCTCACTTGTTTGAGTTGAAAACAACTAAACACACCTTTCTGTTGAGCTGGCAACACACGTTGCTTTATGTAGAAACAACTTTTTTGTACCGTACTAGGCAAAGAAAAGTAGCAAAGTAATAGTATTCTGTACTCTAAAGAGAAGTAAATAGTACACTCTTATAGAGTGGGATTGTGGAGTTAAGATATTGTTATTCTAAGGTATACTTGCATACACTGCTTTTTTGAGATGTAGAAGTCCTTTAAGAGCAGACTTTATAATCAAGTAAAAAGAAATAATGTCAGGACAGATTCACATACTTGCCTGAACGAAGCACTGGAGCGTAACTGAAATGTTCCAGTGAAGTTAGCTGATTTTTTTTTTCTGAATGAATATTTGTTTAAGAATTTGAGGGAAAAAGAACTCTTTAAGTGCAGAAGAGCTAATACTGCCATTAAAAACATTATGTCATAGTGTGGGATGATGATAAGCTACAGAACAGACAACAGAGAATAAATTATATTCTTCACATAGAAGCTGGGAGGCTGAGTTTGATCTGGAGAGAAGCAGGGACAGGCTGGCCAGATACTAAGAGATTCCATTCACTGACCTTTCTGCCTTGAGATAGCTATGGATTCTGTGATCACACTTACTTACAGCTGTGGTGGTTTTTACTGATGTTCCTTATTAGGTGGCCAAAGAAGAAATGGATCCAGAGCAGCTGGAGAAATTCCAAACGGGGATTTCTCACAAGCAAATAGTGTCTGGTCGTGAATGTAAGGGACGTACTTTCTATAGTAAACCGAGTTGCATTCATTTCCAGGTTAGTGCCCGTTCTGCATAGCATCTAAAAAGATAATGTTTGTATCTACTGATGTATATACCGATATCTTGATCAAAATTCTGTTGTGCTGGGAAGAAAAGGAAAATTGTTGTCTCTTATTGGTCTACTTTTGCCTGCTACTTCTGTGGACTGGAAAAGGTTGCTGGTGTGATGCATCAGACAAGGCTTCTCGCTGTGCCAGGGGAACAGCTGCCAGTCTGCCTGCAGGATGCTGCTTAGCTGGGTGTTACTGGATGTGCCCAGGTGTACAGCTTTCATGGGGTTTGGCTTTTATTAGGACCTGGAAGCCTGTACCTCACACAGAAGCAGCAGATCTCTATTGGAAGACAGTGGCACCTTGCTCTACGTTCAAAAAATCTGTATGGTCCTTGCCACACACAGTCTAAAATGTGACATGAATGTGACAGAGCAGCTTGGTGTGTTACTGTGCACAAACCCAAATAATGTTGCCCCATCCATGAAGCAGGAGTTTCCAGGCTTTGTAGGCTGTATGTCTGGAGCAAGGCAATGCTTTATGGGTTTATACAATCCTTTGCACACAGGCTTGTGATCCCAGTAGTATAGTAGAAGTACTTGGTTTTGTCATTACATCTGCTTTGCACATAGGCTTGTGATCCCAGTAGAAGTACTTGGTTTTGTCATTACATCTGTAAATGTTACTTCCTGTAATTCTCACCACCTGGTATGTTTGATGTCCCAAGGATTTTGATGTTGGTCAACTCTACAAAAAGAAGATAGTTTTGATAAATGCATCCTACCGTGTTAATTTCTGCAGACTAGTGGGAATCAGCGAATGGCTCAAGGACTTCATCAGTGTTCAGTAGGTAAAATTACCTGTAGACTTTTTGCTTGTTTGACCTGTGTGCCACAACAAGAGATGTAACCAAATTCTGTAGCAAATGAAATACATTTCAGTAAATACATCTAAATGATTACAATCCATTCTTGTGTGTTGAGGAAAGGAATCATGTCTCAGAGCTGAGAAGGAAGAGGTTTTACTGAGCCCGAGCTGCATGTCAGTGGTTTCTGTAGTAGTGACAGCAAGGGACCAGATCTGTGGGAAGCAACACAGACCTGTGGTGGTAACAAGCAGAAAGCTTTTTTTCCAAAAACGTCAGACCCTTTTAAAAAGGGGAAAAGAATCTCTTTATCGGTTATCAGTGACAGGCACTGTAAATAAAGCTATATTCTAATGGTTAAAATATTGGTTACCAGTGACAGACAGGCACTGTATTTGTAAATAAAGCTATATTCTAATGGTTAAAATGAGCATTACTACAGCTCCATGCAGTGGGAGTCTGTTTGTTGTGTAGGGCAGTGTGTGTTTGGCAGCCTATGCTCTAAATCGTAAATAGTTTGTCAGGGTAACATTTGAAATTCCTTAGTCTTTCTCAGGAGAAACTGCCAGTGATATGTTCTGAAGGTCAGTATGCAGTTCTTTATTGCCCTATTCACATTTTAAGCTCCTGAATTCCAAATGGTTTCCTTTTTCTGTTTGAAAATGTTTCATCTTGCTTTTGTTGAGTTTAAATTTTTTTTTTTGATAAAATTGTGATTAGGATGTATGTTCTGTGTTTCAGTTTGCTTAGGTATTCCCATGGCTCACAACATTGACTTGTCTCTTTGGTTTGGCTTCCTTTCTGTTCCTGTCAGGCAGAATAGGTCTCCAGTAGGGCCTTAATAATTTCATGGAGAGTGCAGCTGTGAGATTTCTTGTCTTCTGATGGGCGTTTTACTTGCATCACAGAGACCGTGAAATGAGGCATTGAAATAAGTGGCAGTTTCTATTCAAGATAATTTGGATACAGTTTGCAGCAAGCACCACACTCTCTAATCAGTTGCAGATACCTTTTTTTTTTCTCCTTCTTTCCCCCTCTTGGTTTGCTACTTGGCCAGGGGAGATGTTATAGAGCGACATGCAAAATGGACTATCAGGACAAGGCTGCTTCCTGGTTGTCAAAACAGGAGATTGGGCAACTCTCTTCTTGATATTATTGAGCCTTGACTTTACCTGTTTGGCTTCAGTCTTGTTGTCTGTAGCATGAAGGCAATAATTCTTGCCTTTTAAAACCACTTTAAGGCTTTCTGAGCAAAACCTCAATAAAGAATCAGCCTTTGTAGTTTTACAATTGCAGCAGGGTTCTGTAGCTTTTCATTAATCTGTCACTCATTCTGATTTTTCTAAGTCATTAATCCAAGTGTGGGGGGGGTGGGAATAAGAAAAAAAAATCAGCCATTGTTACCAGAATAGGAGCTGGATGTTTCATACATAGCTTTAATTTGGTGTTTTATGTTAATTATCTCCATAGTTTCAACCCACCTGGCAAAATATCTTCTGGAATGTCTTGTGGATTGGTGGTAACATTTAAGCCAATGGTAAGTGCACCTGGGTGCTAAATTACACAATCCTAATATAATCCACTAGTCTAATTAAAAACATCATTAATTTAATTTCTTAGCTGTTAATAAGGAAAAATACTGTATTTCTAGAAAAGGTACTTTTGTACTTGGTCAACTGTATGAATGTTCAAGCTCTGTTAAATTGCAGTAAGGCATATTCTAAGGGCATGTTTTAGAAAAATGCCTGTCACAAGGTGTTGTTGGAGTATGGTTTGAAACTTGCTCCAAACGAGAAGACTGTTAAATTTTTGTAAGGCATATTCTAAGGGCACGTTTTAGAAAAATGCCTGTCACAAGGTGTTCTTGGGGTATGGTTTGAAACTTGCTCCAAAGGAGAAGAATGATAGTGTTGTGCAGGTAAAGTCAGCCAGGCAGGTACCAGAGACTGTTTTAAAGTGGAAATGTAGGATGCCTAGAGATAAATTTTAATGCTACTCAGAGAATGAGTGAAAGTATTTTTCATCAGACTACGTAAGCTAAATCTTTGCAAATGACTTGATGGGTTTGTTGTTTGTTGTTTTTTTCCCCTAGATAAATGAAACTCTGGAAGGAGAAGTCATGTTTATGGCACAGACAGGTTCTTTTTCTGTTCCGTTAAAATGTACAGCCAAGAGGTGCATTGTAAGTGACTTTAAGTTACAGTTAAGGAACTGTAAGTGGCTGTGACTGTAAGTGACATTGTAAGTGTCAGTAGAACAACAGTAATAGAAAATGTGAGACAACATAAACAACTTTGAACTTTTTTTAAATTACTTCCTTCATAGCTGAGAGCAGCTTTGGCTTCCCAGGCCAAAAGAAATTATAGATGAGAATATACAATGCTGGAGGAAAAAGGTTATGCAAGAAGATGCTCAGTATTGGAATGAGACTGGCAACTGCAAAATTTGGGATACATTGGGAGCATGCTTAATAATGAAAATGGAAAAATAATTTTTAAAAGGCTTTAGCCATATGAGTGTCTGCCTGGAGTTTGTGTTGTTACGTTTCAGTAAACTGAATGAATAAGATCGCATGGAAAGTTTGTTTACTGGACTGCACATTGAAACAGGGAAATGAATCCAGAATAATCTGTTACACAGCAAATAGAAGGGGGGGAAGTAACTGAAAGGTACTGCACTATAATTATGATATTGGCAATATAGCAGAATATTTAAGGATGTGCTTTAATATTAAGCACTTGTAGGAAGCTGGAATATCACATCGCTATTTCATACTTCAACCTGACTGTGTGGATAGGACTCTTTGATGGTTTTCAATTAAAAGACCTTGAAAATGAGAATGCACAATGCCATTCCCAGCAAAGCCAGCGCATGAATCTCTGATCAAAGGAGCAGGTTTTTTTCACCTAGAGAATTCATACCATCGTTGTGTGCTAATTACACACAGGAACTCCTGTTCTTTACACCCTGGAATTGGGAAGAGTTCAGCTGTAAGCAGGAGACTAGACAACCAAGTTGTCTTTGTCTTTCTGATGCCTGAACTTGAATTGCAAGCCTCTTGTTATTACATACCCAGTTACAAAGTCATTAAATATCTTATATGAAGTAGTGTATTACTTTTTAAACTGGTTGTAAACCACAGTAGCTTAATCTTATATGAAGTAGTGTATTTTTAAACTGGTTGTAAACCACAGTAGCTTAAAGAAACAGGACAGGATGAATTATAGACTGATGTGTAGTCAGTATATGATGTAAAATATAGCTTGTTTTTCAGCTCGATGCTAGTAAAACCACTTTACTGTAACACAAGAGCAACAACATTGACTGGGTGTGTAAATATTACCTACTTCCACAGTAACTACCTGAAGACTTACACAAACTGCTGCTATGAACAGAATTTAACCTGTTCTTTCATTGTCATATCATGGGCTGAGAGGGAAGTGGCTCAGTTCAACAAGACATTGTTTTAATGAGTTGGATGCTACAAAAAGGCAGGAGGATACCCCCAGTTCATGTTGTTGTTTGATACTGTCTTTGAAATGATAATAAGAGCTTTAAAGTCCTGTTCTTGAAAAGGTGGATGCTCATTCAGTTGACGTTACTGACTACCTAGGACAGTAGTAATTAATGGTTTATCTTCTCCCAGCTGGCACTAGATAAAGAGTTCATTGACTTTGGCAGCCATGTGGTGGGAGAGACAATTTCACGGACCATCAACCTGACAAACAGCGGAGCTTTGGGAACAAGATTCAAAGTTCAGCCGTCAGCAGGTGACAGCAGTACACAGAGAGCAACAGCAAAACCCTCTCTTGGAAGAGTGGTAGGTTCAAAAGCACTTCCCTACATTGATAGAAACCTTCTGCTGCACTAAGTGTGGTGGAATTGTACAGAATCGTAGAAGGGCTCAAGTTGGAAGGGACTTTGGAAGATTGGTCCAACCTTTAGTAGTTTGTTTGGGTTAGCATATGTTAGTGTAATCTGTTAGACCCACAAGTATCACAAAAATTTAAAACAGTTATTTGGGAGGGAAACCAACAATGATAATTTTTTTAACATGTTAGTCATATATGCTAATGACTATTATGCTAATTTTTTGCTATTTCCTCCACATCCATGAAAATTAGGAAAAAATACTTAGTTAAAAGAGGAGATTCTGACAGTAATTTAAAATCTGAGCTCCTAGACTTAAGAAAAATGCAAACTGCTGCACAACTAGCAATAAGGTAAGGAGAACTGGGAGCACTAGCCTGTGATCTCCCTTTAAAAATTCAGAGCTGTTCAAATTTCCTATCAAAAGAACAGTCAGAGCTACGGACAAGCTGTTGTTACAAGGGAAGAAATCTTTTTAGTCAAACTAAGAATTACTTTGAGGGCTGTTGCCTGAAAACTGTAATAATAAACAGTATTAAATGAATTGAAGGACCTCTCTTTTGAAACACGACATGAAATAGTATGTATAGGGAAACTGCTGAGCTGTTTGCTGTGGGTTTCGACTCTCATACTATCCTTACCTTAAGTGTGGTTCAAATAAAGAATTTGTGAAATAACACTGCGTGTATCCATGGTTTTCCTTCTGTATTCTGTCTTTTGTAGGTGTGTGATAAACAGAAGGCTAGTTTTAGCAGATTTAGTTTTGACATAGAACTGCCCATGTTTCCACTAGAAAAATGTTCATTCTGTTAATTGTCAAATAATTAACACTGTATTGTATTGCTTCCATTGAATTATTTAACTATTTTGGGCAGCCAGCAAAAGTGAAACCTGCTCATTGATAAAGGTCTAGTGGAATGTGCAGTTTTTAGAAGTGCAGCACATTTGTGGAAAAGTTGCAAGAAGACACAAGTCTGATTTGCAACTCCTTGATAAAGTCAGAGCTGGTAGAAGCTGGATGAACAGTCACGGCAGAAAATGGGGTTTTTCTGTGTTTTCTAACAGGTTACTCAACACTTCAGTGCCTGCATCCCTGAAAAGAAAATCAGCAATAATTCTGTGACATCTGTAGTTGAAAAGAAGGAACTAATTTGTCCTGAGGATAGTGAAGAGAGGCCCTGCAGTGCAGCCCAGGAGGAGCTGCAGAGGGTGGAGATGAGCTGGAAAGATGGTTCCACAGGTGAGATGAGCATTGTAGAAAACAAGCAGTACAGTTTCCCAGGCTAAGCTTTCTCCATTTGTAGAGTCTCCTGTGATGAACTGTGGGATTCAGTTTGCAAAGTTGCTCAGTAAATTAAGTAGTTCATCATTCTAGTAGTAATGGTATCTTTCTTTGTAGTGCCTAAAAAGTGCCTAAAAATAACGTACTGACACCATTATATCAAAAGCAGCGGAGAATCTCACTTCTCATTAGTGATCAACAATTCCATCTTAGAAGAACATAGAATCCAACTCGTGTACAGAAACTGCAAAATTGTTATCATTCTTGTCTCAGCAACTGAATACCCACTTCTCAGAATAGAAATCCACATGACAGGTTTATTTTTATAGTCTGTAATTCTAGGAACAAGGAAGCAGAAAGATAAACCTCCTCAGACGTTCTCCATCTCATTCCTAATGTTTACTATGTGCTTAATAAAATCCAGTCATGTAGAAGAAAGACTTCTTAAATTTTTTTTATTATCTGTATTCTTTAATATTTCTTTGGGATACTGATCATTCCAACTAAAAGTTCCATGGCACGGTTGTGGGTGGTTTTTATTTTTAAATACTGTTTGCTGTACGGTTGCCAGTTGATTGCTGCCATCCAGTCCAGAGTGAGCTTCGTCTCTCTCGTGATGCATTACTTCATTACAGTTGTTTGAAGAGAAAGTGAAGCAGCACTTTCACTTGCTTTGCAGGTCCTCCTGACTGCGTTGCTTTGTCCCATGGAAATTATTCTTGAAGCTCAGTTCACGCTTTCAGCTGAATTTCCATTCTTGATGGAACAGTCTCTGATACATACTTTATCCTACTGAAACATTAATATTCTTACTCTGCAGCAGAACTGGAGTGTGCTTCTCTGGTTGATGTTTTTGTCTAGTGAATCTATACACACATCCAGAATTTTGTAGGAGTTTGTTTATGATTTATTTTTTTTTCCCCAGAACAACTTGGTCAAGATGTATTAAATTCCAGATCAGCTCTAGACACAGACAATGCACATAATGTAGAACTTTCTCCTGAAGAAACACCAGTTGAAATTATGCTTGGAAAGGTAATGCATTTCTTGAGATGCAGAGAAGGTTTTCACTACTCTAAGCCTACACCAAATAAATTGCTTGGGCTCTGGTGGGAAATGCTTAAATACATGATCAATTCCAAGCCCACTGGACTTCACTATATCACAATTAATTCTTAAAATTAAATCATATGACAGTTTCTCTTTCTTTTGATCTATAAAGATTTATTCGAGTTGAGATTCTGTAGAGATTTACATTTCCAATAATTTAACTCTCTTCTTTTTTTTTCTCCTATTTTTTTGTCAAACGGATTTTTTTCTGCTCTGTCGTTCTGTGGTTATACAAATTCTAGTGACAGTGGAAAAGGAAGAATGTCTGAGAATGTCAGACTTGAGTGTTTGATTGTATGAGTAAATATTGCTGCTTTAATGCAATTTATGGCCAACTACAGTAATACAGTCAGATTTTCATTAAAAACATTTTACTTCTTATTTAGGTTACTGAAGGTGAAATTGGACCCTTCAGCTCAGTCAAACTTCAGATTCTATTTGTCCCAACTATCCCTGGGGATGCGCAGGCAGAGTTTGTGATCACGTTTGACAACCCAGACTGCAAACCAGTGAGTGATTTTGTGCAAGACTTGCTTCAAAACACTGTAAAAGTTTAAAATTCTCCTCCTGCTTTTCCCAAGAATTAAAATTGTTTGGAGAAAGAGTTGAAAATTCTCCTACTGCTTTTCCCAAGAATTAAAATTGTTTGGAATCCTATATTAGAACCAGGAAGAGGTAGAGGAAGATGTGTTTATGGACATTGTAAGAAATAACGAGGTACCACATAATTATGTGTTAGTGGTTTGATGGGAGGTAACTTTGAGAATCACAGCTCTTCTTTCTGATGCAGTGTGGTTATTAAACCTGTTGTTGGAGGTAGAGGAAGTTGTGTTTATGGACATTGTAAGAAATAACAAGGTACCACATGATTATGTGTTATGTGGTTTGATGGGAGGTAACTTTGAGAATCACAGCTCTTCTTTCTGATGCAGTGTGGTTATTAAACCTGTTGTTTCTCTTACATTTATGTGCAAATACTCCTGATGCTCCCATTTCATCAGACGTCGTGCTGGAAAACATCTAATGTCCTGGAAACAAATACAAAAGTATTATTCTCTATTGCCAACCTACATAGTTTATTTTCTTTCGGATATGTCAGAATTGGAATTATTTAGCATGCAGTAGTGAAACTGATGTGTGAAAGCTGGAAGAGATGGCAACTTTAGTTACCACTTCAGCATATTTTGATTCCACACTTTATTGGAAGCCAAATTCTGCCTGGGAACAGTTCACAGAAGCTTGCCAAAATATTAAAGATAAACTTCCAAGAAGCTCAGGAGGCCAGCCTTGGCTCTCTCCACGTGCTGCAGACGGAGTGGCCTACATAAGGAGCTGCTGGTGGTGGTACCTAAGGGTGCCCTCTCCCTCAGGATCATTTTATCAAAGTCTGAGCAATGTGGTCACTGGTGTCAGACCTAAGGTCGTTATGGGAATTACAGTGCTGTGCTGCCATTACCTCATTTCTTTGCTGGCTAAACAGGCTGCAGGCTTGGTATCTAAGGGTGCCCTCTCCCTCAGATGTACATTACTACATTTCTTTGCTGGCTAAACAGGCTGCAGGCTCTTGAGTTTCTGAACTATTATTCACTTTAGCTGGATGCACTTTAAGTATTTCTTTTCAGTATGAAGGGCAACACACTCTTCCTTCACGTTCTCCATCAAAGAATTAAAACCAAATCATAATTCTTTTTTTCTGCTGGGACACCATAACATCTAGTTTGTATTTTACAAATTGTATTAATAGCTTTGCCTAATTAGAGAATCTGTTGTAATATGACTAATAAAATATTTTACTCAGCAGTAGTTTATAGCAGAAATTCTTACTCTGTCTAGATAAGTAAGAAGTTGAGATTAACAAAAATAATTACACTCTTGCTTTATGTATTGACAGCTGTTCTTTAGGGCCATTGGAGTTTCTGTTGATGTCCCGGTCTGGGTGTCCAATCCCAACGTTGATTTAAAGATCTGTATGTATGACCGGCTTTATCAGGATTGCATTGTCATCCAAAGCAGGTGAGTAACGTTTTCATTATCAGCTCTTTCTATAGCTAAGCAATGAGATCTTAAGTCTTGAGGTTCCATTGTCACAGACCCATCTTGTCATCAGAAGAAGCTGAAGAACAGCTTGGTTTTTCCCTTGGCATTTCAGGAGGACTCCCTGATTACATGCCCTTGGAGTTCCACACTTCTGTGGAAGTTGGACTTGGGTATCCTGCTGTCCCAGACTTCCAACACCAGCTGTAGCTGTGGAGTCTCTGGGTTAATACATGCCTGTCCACTCCTGGAAGATTCCCTCTGTATTACCTGTTCTGTGGTGGGACTGTCCCCAGGGAATAGCAACCCCATGGAGTTCCATCATGTGGAATGTGCACACTAAAGATTAGGGAGATGAATGTGTCTAAAATTAAGTGCACATTGCGTATAATTGATTCACCCAGGAAACTTTTAAGAAAGAAAGAATATTTTGTATTTCCTGTTATTTCTCAGCTATTCTACCTTTAATGAAAGACCCTGGGAGACTTACAGTGTAGAAGCCAGCCTCACACTGACTGTCCTTTATTGGGGTCAGTCACCAGTCTTAACAGACTTGGGACATGATGCTGGATAAACCATGTCCATCCTTTTGCATTTACTGTGAAATAGGGAGGGTAGAGCTTTTCCTAACCCATGTAGGGGGTACATTAAACACTGTACTGGAGTGACAGATACCTCATGAGTACGTGGATAGTCACCAAGTACTTTTTCCCCTGTAAACAGGTAACTGGGTGTTTCTGTAGTCCAGGCCAGTAATGTCTGGAGACTGGTTCTGTTTGCACTGGAATTTAAAGAGAATATTTCAGCTTGTTGGCTCCCAGAGGTTTCATGCTATTAGAGAGTGATTACATGAATTTGTAATTGTCTTCAGGTGCTGGGTGTCTTCCCTCTACCTAATGCAGTCACTACTGAATGCTTATTTTAACAATTTGCATTTCTTAGGTTCTATTTAAATAGGATTGGGGTGGGTTTGTGGGAGGGTGGGGGAGAGATGGGTTCTGTAGAAGGCATCCATTCTAAACCTCTTACCAGAATTACAGACTGCAGAGATTCTTCACAGTTGGAAAGAAATGAGTAAAGCTGTTATCTCAGAAATTCAGCTTACAGATATGACAAGCACAAGTTATGTAAGTGATTTTACTTGGTCTAGATAACCCAGGGATAAAACTTTTAAGTATAGAAACAGAATAACTCTCCTAATGAAAACTTAAGATTTCAAGGGGATCCCAAAGATAGCAGCTGTCAAATTGCTTAGGGCAAAATTTCTTGACTGAGGGAAGAATCCTGCTGATCCTTCGCCAAGTCTCCCTAAATTAAGAGCAGTTAATATGTAGTGTACTGTCCTCAGTACCTTGGCAAATCAAGTCTTTGATTTATCACCCAAGTCTCCATGGTTAGTAAAAATTGTCTTGGTTATACAGTCATTTGGGCGGAAATTCAAAATATTTCATGTTCAGGGATATCCTAGTAGCATAACTTCTAGAACACACATTCTTTAATTAAATGTTAACTAGATACTTAAACTTGCTATTCAGGAATATTCTTATGATTTCTGTCTCAATCCCTAACTAGTTATAGAAAAGGAAAAAAAAAAAACCCAGCCTAAAATCTGTAGTTAGAGAAATCTTTAGATTTTCAGGGCAAAATCTGGTCCAGACCAGGGGTAGGTTTTTCATTCACCACCAATACACAAACATCTGGCAGAAGCAGCATAGGAAAGAACTTGCCTGTACATATTGCTGCTGCAATTTATGACATTGTAGGCTATAGCTTAGGTAGAAGATGAAGTTTTTCAAATTAGTTTGCTCTGGCACATAAGTGTCCCAGCAAGCTCTGTAGAATTGCAAATGTTGGTTAATACTGGGTTTGGTTTGGGTTTTGTGGCTTTTTTCTGGTCACATAGAATATGGTAATCAGGAAGCATAAATAAGCAGCGTAAAGGATGAAAGTGTCTTATCAGAATCCTGTTCCATATAAATCACTTTGAAAAGTAATTTCTTTGGCAGGTTCTAATCTGCACTGATTTAATGAAGTAGTATATAGTTCTCTTAGATTGTCAACAGTCAGAAATCATTCCAGGCTCCCAGTACCACATGCTGGAGCTGTTGATTTAGAGCAGACCATCTGGACTGACAGCTTGTAAACCAGCCCAAGAGAAGGAAAATGACAAGCTGAAATATTTGTAAATTGCTTGGCAATTTTGCACACAGGCATAAAATTCCGAAGCAGGGTATGGTTTGTGGCTAGCACTGTATTCTGACATGGCCACAATTCAGTAAACAGAGAGATGTTTCCTGGCTTCCAGTATGCTATCCATAGGGCAAACTGATCACACCGTGGATTTTAGCCCTCTAGAATCTCTGCTGTTAGGGGAGACATTACAAGAGATCTGTGAACTCACATTATTTGAAAGAAACCACCACGGTTTTGGGGAGAAAACCCAAAACCAGCAGTGCTCTCAGTGTGTCTCTGATAGATAAGACAGCCCTCCCTCCCTCTTTCTCTGAGTTTGAGGGGGTTTTATGCTTGTAGAAGCTGGTATTGAAGGTATTTGGTATTGAAGGATTTGAGATAATGATGGTGATTATGAGGATGAATTGAATTCACAAACTGGTGCATGTTGATGTTGTAGGTGTAGCATTCTCTTTCAGGTTCATTCTCTTGATTCTTCTGACTGCAGGCTGGACATGAAGTGCTCATTAGCCACTTAAGCAGTGTCTAGGTATCCTTGCCCCTTGGCAACCGGGGGTTGCTGGTCTTCATTTTCCTATTTCTCAGACAGAATAACAGGTTTTTATTTGTTGCAATCTCACCCGCCACCAATTGTCACAGAGCCTGGACCCAGCAGTACAAGAAGATTACTCCTTTTCCATCTTGCACGGGTTCTGTGCTGCAGCTCAGACCAATTAGATGCCTCAGACATTGAGTGAGGGCTTCCTATTGATTCAGATAGAGGGAACGTATGTTAGAAGCATATAATTAGCTGATATTTCACAATAATTTGGCTTTGACTTTCCCTTGACCTGACTTACCCCTGTGCTGCACTTTGATAATTATGTTCCCATCAGCTGCGTGTGTTGCTTGAAATACAGCTGGGTTTACTTATAGTACTTCCAAAGCCTTGTTTTCTATACTTATCTTAAAAGAGAATACAACTGCGTGATTTTGCTGTAGCAGTTTTACATGCCTATCATTTTCAAAGGAAGCTTGGAACAGTTATAATTGTGATGTGGAGTAGAGATGCACGGGGTGGGGATCTGGGGGGGATCAAACTGAGAGCAAACGCCACCTAGGCACAACTGATCTGTTTGCAGAGCAAAAGCCACACTGTGTTTGAAGTTTGAAGTATGCAGAGAACTGAGCAAGCACATGGAGCTACTTCCAAAAACGGGTTACATCCAAGCACAGTCATCCTTCAGTCTGAGGCTGAAGTTTCTGCCCAGGTAACTAAACAATGTTAATTTTGTCAGTATTTAAGAGGCTATCCGTAGGAAGCTGTCAGTGGAAAACCTGAGCAGGTCAAAGATTTTTCTTCCTTCACGCTGTAGCGGGCTGGACTTGACGCTGCTGGTGTCAATGCAGTCCTTGTCCCCTCCCTCTCCCCCCATAAAAGTTGCCAGATGCTCAAGGAGGAAATGAGCTTGGATCCTGTACCTGCCAGGAAAGGCTTTTCCTGTGGTGACAGCAGCAGTGTGAAAAGCTGAGCAGTTGCGCTCCTGGGAGGCTGCTCCCGTTTCTGCGGGGAAGCTATTCTTATCCAAGAGAGAGGCTTTCTAGGCCAGGTGGCTACTTCATGCATCACTGATTAAATCATTTCTGGACAAGAAGTCCTGTGCTTGCTAATTAAGGTAAGAATGGTTGGGCTTCCTGTTTGTATCTCTCCTGCCCAGGTACATTTTTCTCCAAAATATGAATTTATTGATCTTCATTTTTTATAACATTTACTAAGATCCTAAAAGCCTTATCCCAGGAAGTTTCTCTTCTCCATTTCATGATACATCCACCTACACAAACATAACTCACTTATAAGAAACAAAGAGTTCTAGTTTTTAAAAATTTAAATCCATTAGTTCCTGTTGACCACTGTTAATTTTACTTACCTCACCATTGCCATCTTGAAGAATTTAGTGGGACATGAATTTTCAAATACAAATTAAATTATATATATCTTAATTTTGGTGTACAGCCAAATATTTCAGCAGCACTTGCACTGATTGCTGCTGCAAAACTGCTGCTTTCTTCATGCAGGTTATCTAGTCCCACGGATGTCGGTGTATCTGGTTTTTCACTGATGTGCTTGGCATCTCTGGATTCTAAATCAGGAGTCAAATGACTGATTGTGAAACTTTCACCAGCTTAGTATTCAGAAGTATTTACAGTTCTTCCAGCATCTCAATCCTATCAGATTACAACAAGAGTAACCATTATGATGACATTTTTCAGTTCCTGAACTTCGGATGCTGTGAAGCGCTGTTACTGAGTGGATAGAAGCAGAGCTTGGATTTAGAACATTAATCTTCCTTTGAAAAATGGGGAAGCTTCAGAAAGGAGATTTGATGAGATTAAGGCATTTCTGACACATCAAATAAGTATCGGGCTATTTCAGTCTACGGCTGGGTTTTAAAAGACCTGAGAGACAGGGGAAGTGTGTGTCTGACAGCTGAGCTGGCAGCAAGGTGAGGGGAGGCACTGAGGCAGTGACACGTCTCTGCAAGTGCCTCCCCACTGACTTCGTATTATAAGCTATATTAATAGCATAGCCATTTTAAAAGTAACAGAAAAGTAAAAAGAAAAACTCATTCAGCAATACGAAGTGAACAAAGAGATGCCTGAAGGCTCGGGAAGTTCTCCCGAGTGTTCTGTGCGCACTGAAGTGCTTGGTCAGAGCTTACAGTACTCCTGACTTTGTGAGTGATTGAAGCAGGCACTTTCTGTTTATTTGAAGGCAAGTTCTCCAATTTGCTGACTTTCACAATTCCCAAATACCACATCTTTTAGGTTTTTGCATTTGGAACTAGTCCTGCAGATTCTGGCAGTCTAAATCTGATTTGTCTTTCATGCTTCTCTTTAATTGCTTTTAAGCATGGCGATGCCATTTTCAGAGGATGATCTGAAGAATTTCAGTATCTTTCCCCCGAGGCATAACAGCTAATTTAGAGTCACCGTCACTGTGTACACACACTTATTATTTTTCTTTCTGGATTATTTTGTAATAGATTAGATGCCTGAAGGCTCAGGAAGTTCTCCCAAGTGTTCTGTGCACACTGAAGTGCTTGGTCAGAGCTTACAGTACTCCTGACTTTGTGAGTGATTGAAGCAGGCACTTTCTGTTTATTTGAAGGCAAGTTCTCCAATTTGCTGACTTTCACAATTCCCAAATACCACATCTTTTAGGTTTTTGCATTTGGAACTAGTCCTGCAGATTCTGGCAGTCTAAATCTGATTTGTCTTTCATGCTTCTCTTTAATTGCTTTTAAGCATGACGATGCCATTTTCAGAGGATGATCTGAAGAATTTCAGTATCTTTCCCCCGAGGCATAACAGCTAATTTAGAGTCACCGTCACTGTGCACACACACTTTTTTTCTTTCTGGATTATTTTGTAATAGATTAATTTCTTCTGCTGTTATAATGTGCTGGGACAAAGCGAAAGCTGATACTTAGTTCCTTGGGTTTAACTCCAGTTAACTCCTGTCTTTAAACAAGGCAGCAATACCTTTGAAAACCACCTTCTAAAGTCACGTTTCAGACTTGCAAACTAAGAGGCAGCAAGACTTGAGATCACCGTGGTGACGGAGTGGGTGCTATTTATTCATTAACTATTCTTTAACAATACATTTAAAAACTGACTGTAATTCCAGTAGTAGTAGTAGGAACGTTCTCTCTGTGGAGACCTGAGAACAGGAAGCAATTCCCTCGTGTGCTGGAAGATGCTATAAATAGCTCAGTGGAGCTAAAAATGCTGGAGCTTTTGTATTGGCTGGGCTCACAGCTCTGAAACTCAGCGTATGAGAGCAAGATGCTTCTGCTACAGAAAAATGCATATTTCTTATAAATTACTAGGCTGGTGTGATCAGACAGATCAGTCTCTACGCTTGTTTCACTTTATGTCTCTGTGCTTTGTGATACAAGTGGTTCCACCTCAAACTGGCTGGTAATTAATAAATATCAGTGTCGAAACGGTTGCCCAGGTGAGGCTGGTGATGGGCTGTGGATGCAGCAAAGATGCAGAAATCTTATATTCTGATTATAAAGTAAGATTTAAATCTTTTCAGAATTTTAAATGACTGGATAGCATTTTAAAACAGGATAAACAGATGCAGATCTGTGTGTAACTCCCTTAAACTCCTGTGTGTCCAAAATCTTGTCTTTAAGAAAAAAAAATAATAAAAATCCAACATTAATGACCAAGGCCGATTATTCTGTGTTCAGTGAGGCGTTGGTGCTTAACCAGCTACATTTGTGAATACTCCTGTTTGAGCACAGATACTGTGTTAAGATTAAAACCTGTAAATAATAAAACTTAAGCAACAAGTTTGGTTTTTTCTTTTTCTTCAGAAATACATTTATCAGAAGTTTATTATTCCACTTAGCTAGAAAATAGTCACAATATTTTTATGAAATTGAATGTACTTTTTAATTTTTAGGCGCTCTCTTCCTGAAGATGCAGGGAGATATTTTAATGAAGAGACAGGAATTCTGGAAGTTCCAGTGAGGATACTGATTGTGGGTAAGGTCAGTGATCTTAATTATGCTGGTTGTGAGACTGAGAGTAGATGGAAATAATTTTAGTGAGTGTTCATTTAATGATACCTAAGCTTAGATGAGTTCTTTACTAGCTGAAGTCCAATGATAATAGTAAAAGGTGCTTAAAGTGATAATACAGGTTTGATAGTTTCTTCTTGTCAGCATGTTTACAATGTAGGCAGTTACATCCTGCCTAGTTGGTGCTCACCTGTTCCCCAGGAGTTTATTTTGTACTGGAGAGTTAGCCCATCCCATGGCACAAGGGTTTGATTCTGGTCTGTACAGCAGATGTAATGTATTCTTGGAGTTTACATTCCTTGGAGATGCAGGTGTGATTCCATTCTAGCATATGGAATTTGAGATATAGCTGTTATTTTTTTAATTATGCTTATCAAAGAGACATTTCAGTGAAATTCAGTGAAAATTTCCTATTGCTTATTTTGGGAGAACAATGATGCTGAAGTTGAGGATAAATGTGTTACATGTACACTTGTGGTAATGTCAAGGGATAGAGTAACTTTTGTGGTTATCTTTTTGGCTAACATTTCATTTAAATGCTACAGATGGAGGTTTTTAGCCTGTTCTCTTGCATTTGTTTCAGGCTAAAAAAGTTAATTTTACTGTCCACGCGATTGTTACTACTTCTGACCTGGAAATCAGCCCAGCACAAATCAATTTTGGGTACTGCACCATCTATGAAGCTGTGCGGGCAAACATCAAGCTAACAAACAAATCCATCTTGCCACAAGAGTTTGGATTTGTGGGACTTCCAGAGGTATGTAGTTATCCCCCAAACACCTCTTCTTGTATCAAAATATATTTAATTATTATGAAAACATGTTTGAATGTGAGTGTAAATAAATCTTGACTAGCTCTTGCAAACTCATAGAAATCCTTCTGCCTGCAGCACCGTGGAAACACACAGATTAGTTCTGGTGCTGGTTTGTATAAATTTCATCTTATTATACCCTAAGCATTTTCCAAGCAGTATAAACATCTTTGAGGAGATTTTACCATTCTCATCTACATAAGGCTAACTTTATCTCATTAGAATATCTACATTTACACCCAGAAATCTCCTAGCAGAAGACCTGGTGCCCTTTTCTTTCAGACTGACAGGTCCCTCACGCTGCTGCATGAAGCAGCCTCAGGGGAGCTGCTTTGGCCCGGAGGCACAGGAATAGCACACAGTTTGCATCCAAATCCCTAAAGGCTTTGTCTTGAAAGCAGGATGGCTGTGTCCAAACTGCTTATTGGGAATCATCCCCGAACCATGCCTAGGTATTTTCTGAGTGACTGTAAGTTGATGTGGAAGCTGAATTAATCACAGGAGCTGCCAGTTCAGTGTGGACTAGTTCTACTGAATTTTTTAATTTTTTTTTCTCAAAAAGTTAGCTGTTCAGGTTTCATAATGGCACGATGATCACGGTGTGAAATGGTTTAGCATATTGGAATCGGAGCTAGAGGAACCTGACATTTAATGAGGCGTTCTGTCTTCCTCTGCTGGTTTAGGGATTAAAATCAAGGAGTTTGCTAAAAGAAACTGGCACCTTCAGCTTCGTTAAAGCTTTACTTCACAGCATGTGTTTCATGATTAGCTTAAAATGCGATGGGGAGACATTTGTGAATCATCATGAACTCAAACACAAACCAGTATACATTTGTAGATATTGAACTGGTGCTTGTCACTATGGTACCTGCACATCATACAGGGATCAGCCCTTCAAAGATACAGGGGAACTGTTGATATCTTTATTTACTTTTCATAGAAAACTGAATAAATTTGATAGACTTCATTAGCAAAAGGTGATTATCATAGATGGTGAGAAGCTGGGGAAGAGACTGTACTGAAGTCTGAGGTAATGGATTTAATGCCTTTCAAGTTACTTAGAGATTAGAAATCTGCACCTCAGGCAGACACTAGTCACTGACTCAGGTGAAAGCTTCTTGCTAGAAGATTTCTGTTTTCCTGATATGTGTACATCTAATAACATTTTCTTATATTGCCAGTAATATCTTATTTTAATTTGTTAATAATTTCATACTTTAATAATTTCTTATCCTACCATTTTGAAGTTTGTTGAAATTCAGCCCAATGATGGATTTGGTATTCTTCTTCCTCTTGAAAGCCTGACATTGGATATAATCTTTAAAGCTAACAAGGCCAAAGAGTACAGCTTCGAACTAACCTGCAAGTCGGAGATTAATAGGTATGTTAAGAAACTGATGAGTAGCTGGTAATCTAGAAATCTAAATCCCACTGGATTTCCACTGTTAAGGTAGTTCAGGAATTAAATCCCTGCCTATTTAGAGGAGGTAAGGCCAGGATCAAGATGGGAGGCAGGTAGGAATTCTCCAGTTGACAAGAGTCACTCAGTACCTCTTAGTTTCATTCTCCATTTAAGTGTCTGTCTTTACTGAGATGACTTTTCCAGTCCCACCTGAAACTTATCCTTGTCCCATATCCAAGCTGCAAGTTTGCTCCAGGTAGTCTTCACCTGCAACCTTCTCTTGCTTTTTCAGCACAATTACTGAAGGAGTTGTTGTTTTTTTTACTGAAAATGCTTTGTACATTAAGCTAACGCTACTAAAATAATGGTGAATTACTGAAGTAGTTGGTTTTGGTTTTTTTACTGAAAATGCTTTGTACATTAAGCTAACGCTACTAAAATAATGGTGGTATAAAGTTTGATTTGACTGGATGTATTTCCAGAAGTTCACAGAGGAAGAATTCAAGTAGGGACTCTAGCCAATTGTGCATTAAAAATAGATAGTATTATTGTTCATCTTTAGGCAAAATTCCCATTGCAAGCTTGAAATTCTGCTTAAATAGGGACTACAGGATTAGTTCCCTATTTTCCGGGCTGATTAAGAGACTATTTTATGCTGAGACAATTTATCATGTGTTTATTTTTAGACAATTCAAGCTGTCATGCAAAGCGGTTGGAGTCCACCCACCTCTTGAATTGTCTCATTCCTTGGTTCAGTTTGCTGCAACAGCTTTAGACGGGGTGTCCACAGCCACGCTCTACGTGATGAATCCCCATGTGAGCGTCAACCCTTTTACTCATCCTGTCCCAAGAATTGGCAAAGGGGAAGCTGCCCCCGTTGGACCAACTTCCTTTGAGTTCCATGTGCCAGAGACCTGTCCCATAACAATTACACCTTCAGTTGGAACTGTGTTGCCTGGGAAGGTAAATTCACTTTAACCATCGAGTGTTCTGCCAAATCTTTTGGTCATCTGCATCCCTACAAATGCAGTCACTTGTAAATGTGACTGGAATATTTTGTATTGTTTGAAATGTTTTAAAATCTGGGGGGGGTTAATCATCTTAACTGGCTAACGCTTTATGGGAGCTTTCACCTCGAATGTTATTTCCCCAATGTTGTCACCATGATTTATTTAAACATCAAAAATATTGGTCACATAAAACCAGCCCACCCTAACATAGTGGACTTTCAAAAAAACCCTGCAAGTCACCTTATTAGGATCATCTTGGAAAAAAATTGTATTTAATTTAGAATCATTTTGGTTAAAGACACTTTAAGATCAAGTCCAACTGTTAACTGAGCACCACCAAGTTAATTTTAATTAACTTAATTAACCAAGTTTGTTAATTTTTTGCTGACAAGTACGTGCTCCTATTGAGTGTTTTAGGTATAAAACATGTTTGAGGGCTGGATTTTGCCTCTCATTCTTGTCTGTGCTCTCGCTCCCAGAAAAGCTTGATTCAAGTGTCCTTCAGCCCAACGCTGTCGGATCAGCAGATCAGAGAAGAGGCAGTTCGGAGGCTCTGCAGAGCAGCTGCAGCAGGGGCAGAAATGCAAGTAAGGAACACTAAGAACAAGCACGTGCTCTTGATCTCGTACTTCCACATATTTGTTTCTGGATGGTATTTTTATCATAAAATTATTTGCATATTGATGAAGCCCAAACTCCTGATCCATGCAAGACCTGCCTATAAAGGGCAAGAGAATGACTCTGCTCTTGCATTAATGTGTAGCCTGTTCACTGAGCAATGACTTTATTTCCTGCTAACAATTTCAAAAGTATTCCTAGAGGACTTCCTTGCAAGTGCTTCTAAAAAAACCATTCTACATTTTGTGCAGATTTACAACATAAATGGACTTCACATGCAATGCTGTGAGTTAATTTATGTGAGCACCTATGGTTGTCTTTCATTATGAGATAAATAAGTAAAATTCCTATGAGTCTTGTATTTGCTCCAATAGAGGAATTCTGGGGTAAAATATGCCCCTTTCAATTTAATTTTGTTACTGGAAATGTGTGTAATAACTCCCATGTCTGTGGCTTGTGACCATAATCCCACTGCTGTTCCCTTGCTTCAAGCAACCTGTCACCCCCCACCACATACAAGGCTCTGTATCCTTGGGCCAGGGACTGTGTATTTCTAAACTGGTGTCTTCTCTGGATTCCAAGGATGACCCTCAGCAGATAACGTCTCCCTGTGTGTATTTGAAGAAAAGAAAGAAAGATGAAAAAAAAGAGGGAAAGAAATCAACCATTCCCATGTCCAGACAGCAATCTGCCCGGCAGCTGCCAAGGGATGGAGGCAGCAAACACCCAACTTCTCTCCAGAGCTCTGAACGCCCAAAATATGAAGAGTTAAAGCCTGAGTAAGTCAGCAAAAGCATCTTGTACTACACAGACAACGTTGTCTTTAAATGGTTTAATAAATCTACTAAAGCCTATAGGTGGAGAAGAAAGCAAACTGGAGAGAAGAAATAGCTTTAGCTGTGTTGCAAAGGCTGTTTCCAAAATTAGCGCTGCTTTTAAGCCACACAGCTGTACCCTCTCGTGTAGGCAAAGAATCCCTTTATGCATCAGAGGGATTGAAGACTTCAAAGAACAGCTCAGAAAGAGGGAGATGGGGCTCTTTGGGGAAATTTGGCTGAACCAAGGAGGGTGTTATTTTAAAGGGCAACTAGAAAGCTCAACTTAGTTACCAAAAGAAGCTACTCCTCATAGACCTTTTCTGAAGAGGTCTCACAGACCGAATACAGATGGCAGCCATCTGAGGGCCCATAGCCATGGCTTTGGGTTAAATTTATTTTATTTTAAGGTCTTACATAGTCCGTTATATTAGTCATGGTCATCTTCAGCCCTGGAAATGTCGTGATTCTGTAAAATGGCATTTTAAATGGCCATTTTACAGTATGTGTGCCTCAGTGAGAATTAACATTAATAATTTGTGCTCTCTAGAAACTTGGATACTTAAATGCAAAATCTGATGCTTGAGGTCTCTTGTTTGTCAGATAATCAACTTCTTAGAACCACACTTCTGCCTAATTGGAGGAACTTAGCAATGCTTGGAAGTAAATACATGCTTAAACACCAGGCATTAGTTGTTCTGGATGTTGGATATTTTTGACTAAAATCCCATGTTCATTGCAATCTATTAATTACATTTTTTTAATACTTTCAGTACGGCTCAAAAATAAAATTTCTATTTTTAGACTCCAATTATGAAGTATTGCTTGGCATATTGCATTACAGAAATGTGATCACATGTGTTCACATATGATTGAAATGATGTAGAAATACTGAAAGACACTGGGATACTTGAAGTATTCAGCATAAGGGAACTGTATTGAGGATTTTTCAATCTTTAGTATAACATCTATTACCTGGGTTTATAATTTTCATTTCTTTTGGCAAGAAAAGCAAACCTCTTAGTAGGGTGGGTCTATCACAGTGCATCAAGACAGTTGCTTAGTTTCACTGTTATGTTCAATTTTGAATGTATGACTAAGAAACAGGAAACACAAATAGCTCAGTAGACATTTATTTGATTTATTTTTTTTCTTGCTCTCTCACTGAGATGACTCTTATTCCTGCATTTTCTAGTTCTGATGCTTATATGGCAGCCCAGGCTTTCCTGAGGAGAAATTTCAGGGGGAGGTTTGAAAAATACATCATACCGTGCTTTGTTGCGAGTGGATGTATCGATGAAAAGAAAGGCTCCGGAAACTTGAGCTACAGGTATCTGTGATCAGATATTTGTGATTCCTGGCAGTTTGGGGAATTTGGGAGGGAAATGGCAGGCACGTGAATTTTACTCATTTGGGGAGGAAATTTATTTTCTGATCTTAATTACATCATAGGTCAGTGGTAGAAACTCATGCTTACAACCCACTAGTTGGATAAGAATCAAACACATGAATAGCAAAGCAGCTTAAAGAATAGTTGTATTTAAAAAATGAAGCCAGATGTAGATGATCTTTCTGCTTGGGCACACATAAAGAAGTCAGCCATGAAAAATTATGTATTATTTTGTAATTGCAACTTTAAAGATGTCCTCCTAGGATATGAACAGAGTAAGAACAGGTTTTTGACAATAGTTTTTGTGTATTATCCAAAAGCAAATATCCTTTTTCTGTCTCTCCAGCCCCTACAACACCCTGTACCTGGAGCTGCACTGTCCCGCTGTAGCACCATCTGTTGTGGTCACTTCAGATCATGGAAAAAACACAGTGAATTTTGGTGACGTTGCAGTAGGTATGAAATTTGAATTCAAGCTTTGAATTTTTTCTGTCTGATGTTAATTTCTTCTGAACATGGTTCTGCATTTTCTTTTACATTATTCAGTTGATTTTTCAAAAGTCAGTGTAGAAATTAGCCCCAAAAGAGATATTTAGGTGAAAAATTAGTAGCTGATCTGGCCAACTGAGGCACGTAAAAAGCAGTCTTGATCCCAAAACATGGAATCAGAATCTCTGTCCAAATTTGAAAGCTTTGACTCATGCATTAGCCATAGAAATGGAATGAATGTTTGGCCCAGGGAGAAGGATGAGCAAAAAGGAGGAATGGTAGTGCATGAGGGAGCATCCTCACTTCTGGAAATGTTTTCATTCCTCTCAGGCCACAGAACGATGAAGCAAATTACAATACAGAACATCTCCCTGGAGCGGGTGGAAGTATCCTTGTTTGGAACATGTATTTTAATCTGCCATTTGTTTGTGGTTAATTTGACACGTTACCTGTAGGAGGAACTGTTTGACACTAAAGTAAGTAGGAGGTAGCAAATTTCAGAGTTAATACACATCTTTTGGAGTGAGGCAGGAGGTGATGTGAGGAATAGACTCACAGGTAACCTACTGGAAAGCTAATTTTTTTTCTCTTAACTGGCAAGGATTCCGCAGAGCGCCAGACTTGAGAAGCAATTAACCAGTTTCTAAGGAGTATAAGGTGCTGATGACAAAGGCAGTTTCAGTTCAGGATGACAGATGTGTGAAACAGAACCAACAACTCAGTTTTGCACGATGCTGCTCTGAATTCCTGAATACCTGTGGGAAGGTGCTGCTGCACTGGTGTGTCTGGGTTAAGCTGTGGGATAACACAGGAGAAGGCACGTCCCTGGTCTCAGGGTGTTAATGACCCTTTCCAGGCAAAACCTGAACACGGAGTTACATAGAGCTTTTCTTAACTGGAAAAGGATCTTCTAACTATTTGAATTCTGTGGAAAAAAATAATTGGATTAGTTCTTCTGTTCTCTTAGTGATTGATCTCTGAAAAAGCTTACAGACGCTTGGTTTATACATCTTTGGTCTAAACAGTAGCTGGAATCTGTTTTTGTATCTTTTTCCCCAATGTTTGTTTCTAAACTCTTTTCCTTGAGCTGCACTATTTTAGCTCGGATTCTCAGTTCTGAATCCCAATGGGCCCTTCCTGTTGGTCAGAGCAGTTAAAATGCTTGAGCCAGGTGAAAATAAAACCCTCGTCATCTCCTTCTGTCCACATGGCAATGAATGGGTGAGTAACAGATACCAGAGTAACGGGGGGAAAAGAGGAGAGATGCAACAGGCTGTGTAATATGTCCATAATGCTGAACTGGGATGAGGCTGTATAAAAATAAGAAAAACACTTGGATTTTTGTTTATACACTAAATGCAGTAGTAATGGCCCATTTGTGGGAGGGGTGGGGGTGTTTTCCTTCAGCAGAAGGGCTGATGCAGACATCCTCTTGGCAGTTTTTTGATGTGCTGGACATCCGGACGGCAAAAACCGGTCTCACCCTAAAGATCACTGGTCGTGGGGTGATGCCAACAATTGTTTGCTCTGTGGGAGAAGTACTCGACGTGGGATATGTCCTAGCTGGAGAGAAGAGGACTGCCACCTTCAAGGTAAATCCCCCTGTGCTGAACCAGAAAACACATCGGCAATTTCTGGGAGGAGTTCTGTAGAGGGACAAACTGTAGACAAAAGCACATCTGGCAGAGTGATTGGACACGGAGACAGTTTCAGGCCAAAAGTAACAAAGCTGTGCAGGAGGATCTTGTTACCTGCTGCTGTCCTGCCTGCAGCCTGTAAAAAAGAAAATAAAATAGAGATCCAGTACTTTCTAGAAAAGAAAAAAAAAATGGTCTGTATGATTTCTGCAGATGTAGCCAGTGTGCAGAGGGATGGAAATGGTCCGTGTGATCTCTGCAGATGTAGCCAGTGTGCAGAGGGATGTGGAGTCAGAAATGGCTTTGATTTTACCCTATTAGAAATATTTATTCTTTTTCTGTACTCTGTCCATCGCTGCTGTCACAGCTGAGGTCACTCTGTGCCCAGGAAGCCCTGACAGAGGCACCTGGTGAAACACAGAACCGAGAGGCTGCCCCAGTACAGGCTTAACCCCATCACTCCCCCACATACAGCAAACTTCCCCAGACTCAGGAACAGGACAAGATCTAGGCATAAATTTTCTTCTCTCAGATCTTGTCTAAATATGTCAATAACTAAAATATATTACTCGCTGTAAGACTCTTAAAAGGAGCCTGGTCCTTTTAATTGGGGGGTGGAGGTTGACATGGCTCATTAGGGGTGGCCATAACGTGTGCTTTTGGCAGCACCTGGGCACACAATTATACAGGAACACAGCAAAATAAATTCAGCCCAGTCACAAAATATGGGTCCTACAGCTTGAGAATCCATTTTCTTAATGAAAAGCTGATGTGTAAATTAATGTCATCAGATACAGAACACCTCCCCAGTGACCCTGCCATACTCCATGCAACTGGATTCCCTCTCATCAACAAGGGACAAAGATCAGCAGAAAATTCCATCCTTTATTACGTCCCCTTCGCAAAGAACAGAGCTTGTTGGTAATTTTTTTTCCTTTTCCTTTTTTTACTTTTGTTACTAAAGCAGCGTTACTGTGTCCTGTTAGATCTACACAACTGTCAAAACCTGTGGCATCACCTCACTGAAATTAAAGACATAATTATGTTTCCCCAGTAGGAGCTGCTCTAGTTCTTTCCATAGGGGTAGCTGTAAGCCTGAGCAAATACCCACAAGTAAGGAGACAGTCTTGGAATCTAAATAAACCCACACTGAAATTGGGTATTAAAGGTTGTTTGTAGGGATGTCCATCTCTCTAAAAGCGCTTTAGGATATGTGAAGGGTTTGGTGATGCTTCTTCAGGTCCTCTAGAGATGAATGATATTAAACTGACAGATGGATTTATCTGGTATTTCTGACACCCTGTTTTGCATCAGGTCTTATTTATTTGCTGTTCCAACAAAAATTAAATTGATTTAAAATATATGAAGAAGTAAAATGAAGCTGTCCTCCTTTCTTATTCATATCCTTATTTTTATTTACCAGAAACACAAAACTATAATGGCTTAAGTGTGTTCAGCATCTTTCCAGCAGAAGGAGAGATTGTTGCTGGGAAGAGTCAGGATTTTACTGTTACTTTCAGCCCTGACCACGAAAGTCTGTGCTATTCTGACTGCCTCAAGGTTATGCTCTTTGGCAAGGTGAGACAATCGACGCACCTGGATTATGAAATCAAAGTCTAAATATGACCTACAGTGATTTTTATCAGCATGGGTCTTAGTAGGAGTTTCAAATAATTGTATTATGTTCATTAGGTATGCTGATGCAGGTAGGAGATGGCAGGTTTGGGGCCCACTGACTTTTGGTCAGGTTTTAAATATTAATTCATAACAACAGTGACTTGGGATTCTGGTCAGGTTTTAAATATTATTAATTCATAACAACAGTGACTTGGGATTCGGTCCTGTCTTGTGCCCAGCTGTCTGCAGGGTGTAGAGGGGAGGTGGTGGCAGGAGGGTGGCAGCCACACTGCTGAGCACAGCACAGAGGGCTTCTCCACAAGGAGCATTTAATGACAGCGGGAGCGGAGCGGTGCCCGCACAGGGACGGGCACTGGGTACCAGGAGGCTGCTCCTGCTCTCACCCAGCGTGAGGAAGGAGGTCCCATCTGTGGAGCAGCAGTAGGGCTCAGCCAGCCCAGGGCAGGATGGACAGGCTGCAGCACAGCGGGGGCTTCATGCCCTGTGCCAAGAGGCTGGCCAAAAGTTACTGGAGAGTGCCAGCTAATGACTGTCAGCAGGCACTGCAGACACCGGCAGTCAGCAAATAAAGTCCTGTTTCTCTCCTTGCAAGTTTTGATTATCTTTGGAATTAGGGTTCAGAATGCAATGAGAATGAGCTGACGATGAATGGAGACTGGTCCTAGTTCACAAACTTCAGCCAGGTTTGGCAGCAGATGAGTGTTCCCTCTTTTAGTGGCTTTAGTATAAATAGTTTGCCCAGTCCCTTCCTTAGGCAGGTTGCTCGAGGGTGAAAGGCTGTTTAAAACAGAAGTGCCCGAGTGGACGAGAGAAGGGGAGGGCACAGGATGGCTGTGTAGGAGTATGGGGCCTCCTGGTGTTTATTGTATAGGCAGATGATGTCATCATTGCTATGCAACCCATGCTGTTGTGTTGGTGTTGCCGTTACAGCAGTACATAAACTGTAACCCCCATTTGAAGTGTTCTTCTCCTCTACAGGAACCAGCCGGTGTTGCTGTTACAGCGGTACCGAAGCTGTAACCCCCATTGAAGTGTTCTTCTCCTCTACAGGAACCAGCCCACGTGATCCACCTGAAGGGTGCAGCAAGAGACCACCCCATGTTTGTGGAGGGGGGGGTTCCCCTTGATGTGCCCCTTGAGTCCTTGGCTGTAACATCACCCACGGCACCGCAGAAAGCACGAGCAGGGGGTATGAAGTGCTGCCACTTACACTTTATTTCAAAACAGGAAATGATAAGACAAGGGCATGTTCCTCAGCCCTTAAGAAAAAGTAAATTGAAGATATTTGTTCTGATTCTGGAAAAGTTAAGCGTTATGGTACAGCCTGTATTCATAACACACAAAAAAGGAAGGAAACTGTCTCTTAAGGGAAGCTTTTATCTTGATTTTATTGCAGTTAATGATGGTCTTCTATCTTTGCAACTTACCTTGCAAAAAATGATTATGATTTAATACTACTACAAAGTATTAAGATGTACTTGCTTTCTGCCCCTTCTCTGACTTGTACTAAATATTTATAAAATTATTTCATATATAATAACATATCCTGGGCTCTCCCCATTGCACTGTTACGAAACAGACACGCTTTCAGGGGCTTGAATTCATCCTTCCTTAATTTCTTTGGACAGGGTCTGTGTTCAGAGACAGTGTATAAGCAACTCCTGCCTCTCTTGAGGTATAAATATATCCAACTACACACCATGCACAAGTAGGAATATTGTACACACAGTATATGGGCTAGAAAACAAGCATGAAACTTGGTAAACAATTAAGTTACAGTTTCAAATTGCAAATTGTGCAAAACCTCCTTTTGCTTAATTCTTCACTAACTCTCTTAGAAGCATCTCCTTATCTATGCTGACTCATGAATTTGCTACAACATCGCTTGGTTTTGAACCATCCTGGAGTAATTTGTGCTTAACTGATAATCACTCAGTGTTGACTGTCTAGGAGTTCACTCTCTATTTGTGTAGAGCAAAAACCAGTGAAGTCCATTCTCCTGGCTCTGGAGTGCTTCGAGGGAGAGAGTCCTCCAGTGCCAGCAACGGCGGAGCTGCGGGTCGGATCCATACTCACACAGCTTGCATCTAAAAAGGTGAAGGAAATAAGTGTGGTTTTCTCTCAGACACTGTAAGGAGTTGTGACAGTGTGCAAATGGCTACTAGTTCTTTCTGTCCAAAATTCAGCCTGTAAGTTGAAAAATATAGCTTTCAAGGTTTCTGATAAACTTTACGTTATAAAAGCAGAGGTGTTTGAAGAGAGAGGGTTAATTTTCAGGGACTAATATAAGGAATTAGTAGTATCATGTTAAGTGAGCAACAAAATTAATTTAGCAGGTTGTTTTCCCAGTTCAGAAATACGAGCACAGAACTGAAGTGCAGCTCTGAACCTGTTAGTTTAGTGTATTGTGACAACTTGACACACAGAACAAGCCGGATACTGGCAGTTTCAAAGGGCAGAAGGAATTTGGGAACCCCTGGGCCTGCGCAGAGTGTCTGGGCAGGGCAGGCGTGTGCAGGAGCAGAGGGGCTGTGCTGAGGGTGCACTGTGTGTGTGTCTGTGTCTCTCCTAGAAGCTGGAGTTCAGTCTGGAGGCCCCCCCGCTCCTGCAGCAGAAGGGATTCACCATCGAGGCCACCAAGGGAAGGGTGGAGCGTGGGCAAGTGCGACGCATCGGTGTCTCTTGGCTGCCACCTGCCGGCTGTCGCGTGAGTGGCCGTTCTGCAGCCTCTCTCTCTTCCTGGAAGTCGGGGGGGCCTCTTTGATATATTTATATATTTTTTTTTCCACTTTATGAACCCTGTTTCCTTGGCTGCTTCTGCCATTTTGTCCCAACTTCTCTTCAGGGCTGTGATTGCCCTTCCTGATTCATCTTCTTGGCTATTTATGGAGAATGAAAGAATGGACTCCCCTGCTTTTTTGTTGGGAGCCACGTGTGGGATGGCAGGATGAGTGGCCTCTTCCAAAATGAAGAGATTACTGCTATCATGTGCTGAAATAAGGCAACAGAGTTCCTGGTGAGATGTGTCATGGTGACGTTGTGCCTCTTGGTAACCACTGGCCGTTACACATGATTTATTACTGAGCGGTGGGTAATGGGATCCAGTGCTTCCCCAACCCTCCCTGCCGTGTCCTCTGCTGCTGCTGTGCCCAGTTGTCATGGCTGGAGTGAGGTGACAATATCTGTAGCTCTCTGGAGATGATAGGATGCTTAGTCATTGCCACTTACTGCAGTACGAGCATTGTGGGGAAAGTGCCACCACGGTGGGAAGAGGCAATTTATAGCTAAGATGTGAAATCCGTGGTTTAGAACTTCATCAACTCATCTGTTCCATGTACAAATAAATAGGTTGGTTTTATGTGTGGATTTTTTTGGTAGGCTGATGACCCTCTGCTTGTGACAGCCCTCCTGACCTTAAGAAGTGACATTAAGGAAACTTATCAAATCGTCTTCATGGCAAAAGTGGTGTCTGCGTGTGCTCCCAGTGAGTGAGGAACCGAGGTGAGTGGAAAGGAGGATGGAGGCTTATGTTACTGGGACATCCTTGGAGCTCGGTTGAAACGTGGAACAATTTTGAGATTCCCTGCTCCCCTCACAGATTTGCAAGCAGGAAGGAAGGTGACATGTAATATTTCTGCTTTTCCCCCCCCAAAAAAATTCTCTGTAAACTCTGGCTCCACGAGCTTCATTTTCAAGCTGACTTTGACAATAACCTTGTGGTAGAAGAAAGAATTAACAAGGGACCCAAATAGATGTTTTCCAAAGGTGGACATTCCCTCAGGAGAAGTATCTTTTTATATCTACATGGATGAGTTTCAAGCAAAATGTCTTTTTCCAATTTCAGATGCATCTTAATGGATTTGGAAAATCCTTGACTTTTGCCCTCTTAAGACCAGAATAAACCTTCTTATTCAAGCCTCCTCAACATGGCTTGGGCAGTCATTCTTACAGTGCGCTGTGAAATCTTCCTGCTGACACATGGTCAGGGAGGAAATAGTGACCGTGCTCTTCCCTGAATCTCTGGATGTGGTTAATTAGACACTTGCCCTAGATGACGGCTGTCCAGGAACTCTGGATTTCTACATTTGCTTTTCTCTCAATTCTGACTTGGGGTGGATTTCTGCCTGTTACTGGGGAGGCTGGAATGCTCTGCAGGTCTAATTCCCGTCAGGAAGCAGTAGCTGGTTCAGGGAAGAAGAAAAGTAGTGAATGAGGGGATGGGGAAGTTAGCAGAAATCTAGAAACACAGATAATCTCTTAAATGTTATGTCATGCTCTTCCTTGAATTAAGTCTGGGCCGAAATTCCCTCGCCACTGCTCCAAAGGCTCATTGCCTTTTGGCCTGTGGAGCTGTTAAAATTGCTTATTTAGATGATGCAGTAAGAAAATAGAAACAGCCTTTCTGTGAGTATCCCTGAGGGAAAGTGTCAAGCTGGTGGGGCTGCAGGAAAAAGCAGGGAAGCAATTGTCACAAGAGGTGTTTTAAGCAATTTCCCCCGTTTATAGAGGCCGCTTGTCTAAGGGGTGAAGAGGGTTCCTTGTTTCCCTGTGGATGATGTGTTTGATCCTTTCAGATCCCATCTCATTTAATAAGGGATCAAGTGGCTGAGAAGTTATTTAACTCTTGAGTGTAAAGCCCCGCAGCTGCGGGAGGGACAGCCCTTCCCTGGGAGGAGCAGGGGCTGGGGGTGGTGGTGCCAGCCAGGACCAGCGCTGCCGTCCCCAGAGGGGACACAGCTGGGGTGCTTGGGCTGGAGCTGAGGACAATGGAGGCTGTGTCTGATGCTCTTATGGTCCTCCCAGCCCCAAACGGGGGGTTAAATACTCCCACACAAAACGTGGCAAATAGTACTGCACAGTCAACAGTTACCTAATGATAGGGAAGGTATCAGAAAGTGAGGGAGGGTGCAGCACTGGAGGAGAAGGTTTGTTTCAGGTAGTTAATTTGGGGACATTCGTTATGTGAGGGTCCTTTGGATTTCACTCTGGGAAACTAAGAAGTGATGGCTGGGACTGATTTAGTCTCCAGACTCTCAGAGCCATATAATGTGCTGAAAATGGGTGTAAAATTATCTACCAGCAAATAACACCCCTGTCTTAGGAATCTGCCACTTCATAGAGGTCAGGTATCATAAAAAAGCATCCAAAGGATTAAAAAATTGAAAAAAAATATTAAAGAATACATGTAAAGACTGTGACCATGGTGAAAAAGTGCAGAGGTTGCTTGCAAGAAAGAGAAAAAGGCTTAATAAGTGGAAAATAAAGTGTATATGCAAGGATTACCTGGTCCCACCAAGAGGATTTATTGGACACTGTTTCTGGAAGGCTCCTAACAGCTTTGGAGAGCTCTGGATGCACCTGATGAGCTGGAGAAGTTTGAGGGTCAAGCTCTCAGCGTTATGTTGGTGCGTTCAGAAAGAATAAAGGGTATAAAGAGCAGTTATAGCCATATAATGTGCTGAAAAGGGGTGTAAAATTATCTACCAACAAATAACACCCCTGTCTTAGGAATCTTCCACTTCATAGAGGTCAGGTATCATAAAAAAGCATCCAAAGGATTAAAAAATTGAAAAAAAAAAAAAATTAAAGAATACACGTAAAGACTGACCATGGTGAAAAAGTGCAGAGGTTGCTTGCAAGAAAGAGAAAAAGGCTTAATAAGTGGAAAATAAAGTGTATATGCAAGGATTACCTGGTCCCACCAAGAGGATTTATTGGACACTGTTTCTGGAAGGCTCCTAACAGCTTTGGAGAGCTCTGGATGCACCTGATGAGCTGGAGAAGTTTGAGGGTCAAGCTCTCAGCGTTATGTTGGTGCGTTCAGAAAGAATAAAGGGTATAAAGAGCAGTTACAAACTGACTTAAGCTGGTTGATGGCATGGAATGGCTGTGAAGGTAACAGAGTGCCACCCGTGGGTAGCTGCATTCTTTAGACTTGATCTTGCAAACTCCTGTGAATAATCTCACAGCCCTGGAGGGAGCGTGAGGCTCTGGCTCTCAGTGCTCAGAGTTCCCCTGCTTACAGCCCGGTGTATTCGCTGTCTCCAGGGGGAGGGGCCAACGGTGCTAATAAGAACAGGTTGCTATTTCTGGAGTACTGAAAATAAAGAAAACTATGTTTGCAACACAGCAGCTGACCTTCTACAGAGCACCTGTGGAACTCTGAACAGTTTTTATTCTCTTTCATGACAGAAAAACCTGTTATTTTATCTTGGGTCTCGAACGTAACCGTATTTGATTTCTTAGGGGCATAACAGCTGATTCTTGCAGGATTGGATTTTCCTTTGGGATGGATTGGGTTTGTTCTCCTGGCACACGTGGTGCCACGTGCCCAGCTCCTGTGTGAAGCAATCCCTGAGCAAGGAGAGAAGACAGGCTGATGGGAGGGGGAGAATCAAATCAGCTGGAGTGGGAAGGCAGATCCCCTGTAAAACAGACTACGCTGCTGGGGCTGGAACACAACTCTGACTCCAAAATTTGACTAAGCCTCCTGACATGGGAAACTCCTGCCTAAACCCCGGGACAGTTGTGTGCTCTTTCATCACCAGGGCTCTTCACTCGCCTAAAACCTCTTGCTTATGTGCATTGAGCAAGTCAAGGATTCAATAATAGATCTGACTTTTACACCAGAAATAACTAAAATAATTTCATTTGGATTAACACAGTTACTTTTGCTAGATTTTTAATTGGCACTGAGCATCTTTAGAATCTTCACAGTGCAAATTTGCAATGATCTGACAGGCACACTGTCAGGCCCGTGGAAATTGGGGAATTCCTTGTGGGTTTGTAGGTAATTCCTTGAGGACAGAGCTGGAAGAGCTGTTGCATTCTCCTCGTATGGCTTAATCCCAAGTTCACAGCTACCACAAGGCAGCAGCTCTGGCCATTGTGCAGGTGGATCCCTTGAAGAAGCACTGAATCCTGTTCAATACTGTGCTTCCAAAGCAGGTTATCAACAATCATTGTATGTTTGGTATCAAAATAGCCAGGGGATTCTAAACATGTGATCTGCTGGTTCTGTTTCCCTACTGTAGGATCCCAATAGGGATGCAGCCCTTATTGTGAGGATAATAAGGAAAATGTAAGCTCAGGAATATAGCTGAGTTTCCCAGAAGCTTAAGCTCCTCTCTTGTGCTTTCAGACCGAGTTTCATACCTGTGGTTACTTGTGCATTCATGATTCCATGATCACTGGACACAAACACTTGTGCTTTCAGATTTGGATCTAAATACAAACGTATATTTCTTGGCTCTGCCACATCTCTAGTTTAGTAAGAAAGCGATTCACATCCGTGTAGGATCTTTATACGTCTTAAATGCTAGATCTAGCTCTTTTCTAAACCAGAAAGGAAGAGGGGTACCAAGTGCTAGTGTCACACCCATGTTATTAATGCATGTTCTGCTGATCCAGTGACTTCAGAGATTGCCTCACGCTTACGAATGCAGGTTTTCCTACATGAGCCATGGTCCCATGACGCTGAGCAGCCCCACAGGGAAACACTCCGGTCACACGCCACGTGCCACTGCTGAGCCTTGGAACACTGGCTCTGAGCCTTATGGAGAAAAGTAGGGAATGTTGGCTGGAGAATGGGCTGTTGAACCCAGAACTTCCAAGCAGTTGTGTCCATTGTTGCTCCCAATGGTGGGATTGCCCCCAGTGCATTGGAGCTCACCCGTCTTTCTTATAGAAGAAACCTCTGGCAACCTGAATCCAAATAGATTCTCCTGTTGCATTACAGTCTCAAAGAACCCACGCCTAAACCCAAACCAAACCTTGTGTTTTGTGCCATTCTTGTTACTGGAGGAGCTTTTATATATGCACCCACATACACACCTCTGAGGACATCAGGGCCCTCAACAGCCAGGTCCAAATGCCAGTCTGTTGGTTGCTCTTCCCCTTTCTGCAGCTGAAATCGTTATAACCCGTTAATTAGCTCCCCTGCTGTTCAACGTTTCAGTCTGTCTTCTCGTTGCTTACCCACTCACGTCCCGTCATCACCCCGATTCCCATCACCTCGGAAGCTGGGGTCCCTCCGTGCCGCCCCCTTCCCGTGCCCTGCCGGGGGGGAGCCGGGGGGGCTCTGTCCCTCCCGCCGGGCCTGCGGAGGGGCCGGTCGAGCCGAGCGGGACCCGGCGCTCGCCCCCGCCGCCGGGCGAGGGGCCGGCCCCCGCGTGATCCCGGGCGGGGATTTATTGGGCTCCCCCCGGGGCGGGTGTCCCCTTTCGTGTCCCCGCTCGGAGCCCGGCGCTGCGGCCGCTCGTCCTTGAAGAAGCGGCCGTGGCCGGGCGGAGCGGAGAGACCCAGCGGGGCCGTGTCCGCCCCCCCGGGGGCAGGAGCCCAACGAGGCGCTGCTTCTCCTGGGGCCCCCCCTCAGCCGGGGCTTCTCGTCCCCCCTCTCCCGGGCGTCGCTCTGCTCCTCTGAGGATCCCTGCGAGATCTCCGATCAGTGAGTAATGGCTTATTTTCAAATGTCTGATACCACAAACCTGCTCCCAGCGACATCGAGTGACATTCTCAGGTCGGAAGGAGGAATTACCGACGGCCATCTGTTAGGGCTGCTTTTGTGATCTCTGGGGTCGTTACCAGTTTTCAGTTCTTGCTCTGTGCACTAAGGGGAACGATCCTCTCTTCAAACCGACCCTGAATTGGCATCTTCTGAAAAAGCAATTTGCAAATTCTCTTCTGTGGCCAAAAGCCTCGTCCTGTTCCATGAAATCCATTCCCTGCAATTCCCTACGTACAGTACAGCTGTGGCAGCCCCACTCCTCTTCTTCCCTTTTCTTGTCCTGTAAGTAGGTCTGAAGAAATCACTTCTTGGGTGTATTTGAGCTATGAAAAAGCAATTTAAAAATAACCAAGGCAAAGGGGCAGTTGTCTCAGGCTGGCGTTCTCAGGCTTTAGGTGCCTCATCTCTCTTAACTTTAAATTACTCTTTGATATGTTTTTTGAGAATCCAGCGTGTGTGTTTTCTCTCCTAAGCACCAGTAAAATATCACTTTGTACAAACACTTTCTGACTCAGAAACCCTTACGGTGGGATTGTCTGTATGTTCTGAGCTGGGGTAATGTTACAGCCACGAAGAACAGTCCTCTGAAACTAAATCTGAAGGGTTTTCTCTCCACTCTTACCGCTTGCTTTCCCTTTTTTGCCACAGAAATCCCATGAAATGTATTCCCCATCACACATTCACTGTTTGACTGTAGATATTTAAATCAGTGAATCATCTACCTTCCTTCACAGATGCCCTCAGAACATGCCTAATTGGACAAGTCTGTGGTATGTCTGGTAAGTTTATTATTAATCTTACTAACCTAGAAAGTTATTATGAGCTGTAATTGGTGGAAGGTAATGGGAACACTCTTCTCTCAGGCAGGAGGGAGGAAAGGTTTCTCCTCAGTTTTAGGAAAGCTCCCAGTGGAATATGTTAGAGATAAGGTGTCAGGCCGGGCACGGCATTCACCAGGGATGTGTCATCCTTCCTTTCCAAGCTCCTGTGGTTCCACTGAGGGGTTGTTTGTGTTTCCAAAATAAACCGGGCAGGGGCAGTTGTGCAGCTCGGCCCCGCGCAGCCCGACACCCAGCCCTGGGCTCCCCCTCCTGGGACACAAATCCATGGCTTCTGGTGGGGTGTTTTCATCCTGGGCTCGGGCTGGTGACAGACCTGTTTGCTGTCTGTCTGCAGGACTCAAAAGGGGAAAACAGGGATAAAGAAGAGGGTAAACTCTAGTCCCAAGTGGATTTATCTCTTGCCTGACACATGCGTTACAGGAATCCAAACATTATTTTTATAGTTTGCATCCTGCCAATAGATTAACTTAACTTTGATGGCAGTGAGCTGTTACTTTTAGCCATCGTTCTGTCTGGACTAATTTTGGCTGATATTCTTTGCTTCCTTAGAACCGATACATCGAACGGATTAAAAATACATAGTTACATGAAATATTTTAAGAAGGCTTCTGTAATTAGGCAGTGTTGAAATCACGACAGTTAATGAGCTAGTGGTGAGATTCATGCTGCTGAGATGCCTTTAACTAGGTGATTTCTGCCCTGGGAGGCAGCAGCCTACGCAGCACGATCATTTCCCAGACACACCAGTATGGCACTGGTGGAGTGTCAGGAAACCCCGACTGGCTGGTGATGAGGTGACGCTCCTCGCACTGGAGGAACATTCCATCACCAGGTCCCAGCATGGCAGCAAGTTCTTCTCACACATGGGTTTAAGTTGCCTGAAGGTGTTTTTCTAAAACAGTAATTTGTAAGAAAATGCATGAAATTTGTGGAAGTTTGAGGCCCACAAATCCACACTCCGCACCGAGGGTAGCCTTTGTGTGTATCTGACCCTCACGCTAACAGAAATATACTCTTGGTAAAACTAAATAAAACAGTTATTAAAGAAAAGTTTATTTTGGAATCACGATTCTTAGGGGAAGGTACTACCTTGGCTTTGAAAAAAGGAATAGAATGCTACAGAGGCCATTTTTATACACATTTAGGGTGGGATATAATCCTAACGAGGAATTCAGGAGCATGATCTGTCACAGGGTAATTCCTGTCCAGCTGCTATGAATGTACCTCAGCTTTGTCCTTGGACCTACTTCTTTACAGGACTTTCAAGCATTTCTTATTACTTCACCCTCTCGTGGTGTGTTTTACTGCTCACCTGCCTCAGGAGAAGAGGGGGTTTATTTGAGAAATTAGGGAACAGGATGGTAGAGTTTCAAGTGGGAGGAGAACGTGAAACACTGGCCTGTCGACTTAGGAACATTTGGAATTGTTAAACAATATACTTGGTTAAACAACTGCAACACTAGCCTGTCGACTTAGGAACATTTCAGAATTGTTAAACAATATACTTGGTTAAACAATAGCTAGAGAGAGAATTGCATTTTCAAGACATACAGCAAAATATGATCTCTGTGCTCATTTATAAATATAGTCCCTAAACCTGTAAAAGTTTGTATTTGTGTTTCCCTCCAAGTCCATACCCACTCTCACTGTTGAAAGTGGAGCCCTTCTCACTGCATAAAAGCTGCAAATACAGCCCAGAATAATTAACATTATGGCATCTGTGAGCCAGAACGGATTGTTCCGCTGGTCAGGAGTTCCTTCAGCTTGTGATTCAGTGTTTGTGTTCCAACTTTCTAATTCCAGCTCAGCACCCATTCCCAACTGGGCCCAGCAGGTCTGGCCTGTCTTCACCTGTTCAGAGCGAAATTCTGTTCAGCTCTGGAAGAAGGTAAACAGAAGCAATGAAATCTTGGTATTCTCCCTCCTTCTCTAAGGTTACTCCTGCTGACAGTGTTCCTGCTGCTGCTCTGTGGGATCACAGCGAGCTGCATCCGATTCTGCTGCCGGAAGAAGAGGCCTCCAGTGGAGACCTTCTCCAGGCACCCTCACGACTTGACAGCTATTGCCATCGACAGCGACAGCACTGCCCACAGCACCGTCACCTGTAAGTACCCTCTGGAAGCCAACTACTCAACAGGGCTTTGCTGTCCAACATGTGCCAAGAATTCTGTGTCTGGCCCCTGCAATAATGGGGGTTTTTGGACGTACTCCCAGAACAGCTGTCAGCCCCACAGAGTGGGCAAGAGAGAAAAAGGAAGGTCATCAGGGCCCACGGTAGGTGAGTGCAGGAGACAAGTAGGATTTAATACTATAAAGGTTAAAATAAAGTCTGTGGTGGGTTAACCTCTTACGTGTCGTCTCCCACATCTGTTCTTATCACCATTCCCTCATTTTTTAAAGTTTTCTGCCCACCTCACTGTCCAGCTATTCCAGCAAAAGTTATCTCTAACGTGAGGAATTGTTCAGAGCTGTTCCTGTACAAGAGGTTAAAATAAAGTCTCTGGTGGGTTAACTTCTTACATGTCGTCTCCCACTCTGTTCTTATCACCATTCCCTCATTTTTTAAAGTTTTCTGCCCACCTCACTGTCCAGCTATTCCAGCAAAAGTTATCTCTAACGTGAGGAATTGTTCAGAGCTGTTCCTGTACAAACCCAACTGAAACTACCTCTGTTACAAAGCGTGTGTCCCATGTCGGGTGTTCCACAGTAGTTACTGGATGGGATATGCAGAGACATTTTCTCTTCTGCTTGCTTTCTTTTGGAGAATGTATAGATTCTACCACTGGTAATTCTATACTGATAGGGTTTAGTATATTGTGCTAGTGCATATGTTCTGACACCACAAAAACGAGTCGATAATTTCTTGGAGAAATGCAGGATTAGCCTTTTATATATCAGCATTCCATGCAAGTGTTTAATTTTTTTTAAATTCCTTTTCTTCACAGCATATAGCTCATGGCAGTACCCTCTGACTGCCCCGATTCATTCGATATTTGTGGATATGGATAAGAACACCATGTCCCCTCCAGCTTACAGCCTCTATGCCATGGACTTGCCACCTTCTTACGATGAAGCTGTCCAAAGGGGTAAACAGTGCAATGAAGGAGCACGGAAAAGCCAGAAACTCAGTGACATCCCAGGAGAGGTGACCCCAGGGGGGCTGAGTCCCATCCAGCGTTCACCTGATGCCATCAACAGAGATCCAGCAACACAGGCAAATTCAGGAAATCCAGAAGATGCGACACAAGAACAGCCGCAGCTCTGACTCATTTCTGATGGGGAGAAAAGGAAGGGAAGGGAAGGACTGTCAGAGTTCAAGGTGACGTGAAGGGTTTGGTTTTATAGGCAGGTACTGTCAGAGTTCAAGATGACGTGAAGGGTTTGGTTTTATAGGCAGGTTATGACAGAAAGATGTTTCCTCTCATGCCCTTGTGATGATCTGTCAGTCAGAAGAAATGTTTCCTGTGACTGCTGTAATCTCCTGGTAAAGCTGCTTCAAGGATGTGAAATGAAGTAAAAGGGGAGCAATTTAAAAATACCTATAAAAGTGGGATATGAATGCTTGTTCATCTTCTGATTAAAAAATAATAATAATAATTCCTTGTGTCCAGCATATGGCCATATAAAGGTCAGGAGAATTTTGCCATCTTGGGAACACACCTGAAGAGTCAGAACAGAACAAACAGCAAGTTGTTGTTCCAGAACAGAAGCTTCCCAAACTGGAGCTGAAAGGGGAATCCTTGCAAGTCACACTGAGCAGCCTCTCTAGTTTCTCTCCTTCTGAGAACATCAACTGTCCAGCAAATTGCTGAGTGCAAATTGCTCCATAACGGGACATGTTCCTGAAACTGCAGGGAGACAGCAAACGAGGACAGGAGAGTGTGTGGAGGGAAAGGCATGAAGTGGTGCTTCACAACTAGAGACAAGGAATGAGACAGATAAGAAAAGATATGTTGTGGGTTTTTTTTTTATGTTGGGCCTGAAGGGATTGTTTTTGAAGTTTTTTAGATCTTTAAACTTTTTCTATTTTCAAGATGAGCTGGCTTGTGGGTGGGACCCTTTTACTGCTTACTTTTGCCAGTTAAAGTACAATTTAGTCTCAAAGAGACACTTGCACACAGGGTTAAGTATTACTAATGTATTTCAAAGATTCAGCAGAAATTGCAAAGATGCCTTTATACTTTGTTATCCGCTCAGGTGCCAGGGTCTCAGTCGGAAAGGACAAGAAAAAAATCAAAGATTCCTGGCAGCTTTTACCAGTTTAGTCTGTGGATGAGCTCAGCAACGTGCAGGATGAAACAAAGCAGGCTCTAGCCTTATCTAGGATAAGTTATAAATACAAAATACCATAGTATGGGCTAGGAAAAATACAAAATACCATAATACAGGCTGGGACAAAGTGCAAAAAATTACTCTTTAGGGATGATTCTTCCTGAAGTGCTGATAGCAAAGGTACCTGCTATCCATCATTTTAAATCTGGGAGCCTGGAGTTGATTACAGCAGTCTCAGCCCAGACAAAAACAGGGGCTCTGAGAGGCCTTTTTTGAAATGACAGCTCTTTCCCTTTCTTGCCCCTCCCATGTTCCAAATTATATGATTTTTTTCTGCTCCTGAGTAGTGATTTTCTTTTTTAGCAAGGTGCTAATTTGGCTACCTTTAAGAACATGAGCAATCTACAGGATTCTTCATTGCTGTGGGATTATCCCCAGGATAAGAGCAGGAGTGAAAGCTCGAGGTGCTATTAACAAGCGTAACCTGAAGTGGGGAGTGCCAGGTCGCAGCTAATGTTCACTGACCTCCCACCAGCAAGAATATGATTGATGGTCTTCATTTTTGCTGAGGTTGCTTTGGTAGCTGTGAAAAGGGGCTACCTTCTGCAAATATTTAGGAGAGGTAAAAGGGGTGGGCACAAAATCTAGCACAGCTTTTAGAAGACTGTTCTCCGACAACCATTGCTGCAAGAGCCACCCTGGAAATGAGCACTAATGATTTAAAAATGAAGATCTCTCTGCCAGCCAAGAGGACTGAGACTAGAATCTCTGTTACACATTCATGGCGTGTGAGCTGTTCGTGAGCCCGGCTCCCCAGAGGAGTGTTGGTTCTATATTTAACTTGCATATAGCTTACTGTGCGGGTTGCGGGGAAAGATTGGTTTAATAAATCTGCTTCTCTTCTCTCTCTTCTCTGTCCTTCTTAATTATACTTCTCCTGTTTTATTCTCTCCTCTGCCGCCTTTTTCTGTGTCAAGATGGAGACTAGGCTATTTGGATTGTCTCTTGCTGGAAGAGCAATATACGCCCAGGCCTGGGTGTCTCCAAGTCACAAATACAGCAGATGGATTTTTATTTATTGAACTTTTCCATCAGGGTAGTACTCAGAAACGAATCCCATGCCTTTCCAAAGAAGAAATATCTGTTGGAGGGAAATGGCTGAGTGCTCACTCACTGATAGAAACAGGATATAAAAACAGGCAAATGAAGAAGCAGTGACTGACACAAGAGGGCAGCCCTTCCCTTCACTTCTCAGTGCATTGCTTTATGTCACCCCTGGGAGCAGCTTTGCAAGAGACAAGCTCTTGGTGCTGCAAGGAGGCCAGGGCGCTTCTAAGGCTTTTTTTTTCCGCTCAGTTCTTCAGAGATTACTCTGGAGCACAAGGACTGAGCTTGCGTGAGAAGGGTGAGGGAATAATCCCAACGGTTTGACTTCCCTTCCCTTCCTGCTTTTGCTTGCACAGCGCTTCTGTCTTGTGAGTTGTCAGACTGCACCAAACTGCAAGGAGCTCTGTTCCCATCTGGCTTTGGGGGATGATAGTTCTAACTGCAAGACCCCAGTCAAACCCCTAAATGCCCGTGGGGAGCTTACGAATCAGATATTTCTCCATGACCACCCGCATTCATAGAAAAACCTGTCTCACTCTGGGGAACTTCTCTTTCCAGTCCAGCCTGGTTAGAATTGCCCTGCTGTAATCTGTCCCTTAATTGCATATTTCCACAAGTCATTAACCAGACTAAAAGAAATCGGCTGGACTTGCCTCTTCTTTACAAAAGCACAGAGTAGGCAAAGAGGGGTAACACTGCAGGAACTGAGCTTCCGTGTGTGTATGTAGGAAGCAACCATGACACAGGATCGGTGTATTTCCACTCATAAAGAATTAATCTATACATTTTCCTCCCTCAGAAATGCTTTAATAATTAAACAGATTTAAAAAAAAATAAAGGTTTCCAGAACAGACAAGTGAATTTAAATGGACAGATTAAAAAAATTCAATTACTTTCTAATATGGTAGTCATTCAAGCATGTCTAAATAATTTTAAATGGATATCTAAATAATTTTAAATTAAGCAATTAACCAAACAGGATTTCACTCGTTAGATCTGCTCAGGGTTGCTCTCAAATCATTTGTATTTAACAGGTGTGTATCACAACACATTTTTCATACAAGTCTCATGCCATTTGTGTAAAAGATGTAATATTACAGGCAGATAGAGGAGCTGCAGGCGTTACAGTGTGGTACAGCAAAGAAAGGCTGTATCACTTGCCTTGTTCTCAGTATCTTAGAAGAATGCTCAGGTGGAAGATCCCTGATCTACTGCTGAGGGCTGGCCCCAAGTGGAGAATGACCTCTCCCTTCCATACTGCAGAAGAGGGCTGGTGGTTTGTCTTCGAGGGACAGGGTTTCTTCAACACCTTTTATGGCTCCAAGAGCTTGAGACTAAGAGCCATCTTCCATCTTGGAAGATTTGCTTCTCACTATCTGCTTGAGACAGGAGCTCACAGCCAAGCTCTGTGTCTAACGTGTCTGAAGGATCCATCTTCCTAAATCACATACTATTATAAAAGGTGAGTGCTATAGGTACACTTGCTAAGAATTTCAGAATAGAAGATTAAGAGAAAACACGTGATGAATGTTTCCTTTCCTTTAACCTTTTGAGTAATAAGGAATAATCTGTTGATGATACTGATTGTCCCCTGGTACTCAGCTGGCGTTAAAAAACCCCACTTTTAGTGCTTGCAGCATAAGAAAAGGCCTATTGCAAGAACATGCCAAAGATTAGCTTGGTCTACACTGACGAAATCTACACACTCTTTTCAGGATTTCTTATGCTAAATCAGCTCCAATGGTCCTTGCATATTGGAAGTTGTAATCTAGAGAGGCTGCTGCTGACCACAGTTAACTCGGTGGTTTATAAATTCAGGGCCTTTCTTGCCCAGAGCTGCACTGACAGCATGCTGAGGCGAGTGCTCACATTTTACCAGTGGTTTTATCAGGCTGCTCTTGTCTGTTGGAGGAAGGCACTGAAAAGCGTGAACTCTGACAATGTTGCTCTTGAAGCAATTCCCCTTTATGAAGCTGAAGGCTTCTGCTCCCTGGCTGAGGAAATCTGCTTGCAGCTGCCTGTGCATCTGCTGCTGAGATGTGCGCTGTTTAGAAGTCTGGTAGGTGACCTCCAGCCAGTCACTTCCTCTCTCGTGTCTCTGGTTCTTTTCCCAGCCTGTCAGTTTGGTGTTTCAGACACATGTTCTCTGGTGCAGAAAATTCTCCTGCAGTGCCTGCCACAGGGGGAATCTCGTCATGGAAGGATCTTCTTCCTATTCAAATAATACCAACAGTTGGGGAGGGGGAAAAAAAGCCCCAACCCCACTGAATCCCTTGAGCAGTGGAAGTAATGGAGCCTGGTTTTCTAGATTTCTAAATCTTATGACAAAATTCCCTAACATTTAAGAATATGTAACCTCCAGTAGAAGCTTTCCTTACTGTTAGGACATTCATATGATCTTTCTTGTGTGCATTCTCCAGTATAAGGGTAAGCTCATTCTGGAGTCTTTCTTGCAATGGGGTTATTAAAAGATCCCTCTTCTCTACCCAGCTCCTGTTTTCATGAAACATTTAGAAGCTTAAACTTCATGTCTTCGAAACCTCCGGTTCTCTATTGTCTTGCCTGAAATTGGTCAGTGGATTCAGAAATTATTAGCTGGGTGTGGAGAGTGGAAGGAGGGGAGAAAGGACACGGATTTGACAGTGTGATCACAAAAGCTCACTTCCATAAGAAACCAGGTTAAAAAGAACATCAGGTGGGAGGTTTGGTCCCACAGCAGGTTGTGCTCAGCTGCACAGAGGCTCTGAGAATTCCCATTTGTCAGCCTAGTGTTTCTCACCAGCACTAGATCCACTCAAGTCCGATTATATCCACACAAGCTTTGTGACGTCTCTAAGGGAAAAGCCCCTCTCTGTAATTACCCAAAGCACATTTTTAATTGTGATTTGCATTTGGCTCTCATTTGGCACTGGTCAGCATGCAATTTTTCTGCTCTCATTTGTTCAAAATGATTGTTTTGCCAGTTATTTTCTGTCGTTATTTGCTGGCTGAGGGAAAGAGCCCGTGATGGGGCCATGTGCTGCCAGAGGAGTTGGTGCTTGCATCACTGTCACAGCTTGCAGCCCTGCCTCTCTCCTCACACACACACACACATGCACTCGTCATGAGCACTTGTGCTCAGAAAGAAAATGCAGACTTGGAAGTAAATTGCCTCAATAATTCATAGGCTTTATAGCCCAGAGCAAATTATACCTTGGCTCTGTTGTGAAATTCAGGTTGCAAATCCCTTTATAGCCAAGCTCATTAACAATATAAGTAAAATGGTACATTTATAATGGCATTTAGAATCGATGCATTATAATCTTTGGAGAGTCTTACGTGGTAAACCTGCAGCGTCCCGAGTGAAGCATCAATGGGGTCTAGATACAATAAGAGTCAGGGAAAAAATAGTTCTTTTTCTGCTTTGCAGTGGCCTTTGTCTGCCTTGCTGCTCCCAAATAGCTTAGAAGATTTGGTTTGGTTGGTTTTTATCTGCATTTTGACTTTATCAGGTGCAGTTTTTGAGGGAAAAGGATCACTGCTGTTGCCAGTACTGATGACTGGGACTTAGACACATATGTGAAACCTGCTCACTTCTGGAATAAAATAACTTACAAAATTCCTTTCCAGATTCTTGCTCTTAGCCTACTCCTGGCTCTGATTCTAATCATCTTTACCTGTTGGAACTATTTTTGCTTAGGGAGACATTTACTAATTTTGCTGCAAATAGCAGAGGCTCCTTCCTTTACCCACAACTAAAATTAAAATTGTGAGAGAAGCCTTTGAATCATATTTGGAACAGACTATGAAAACAAAGTATCATAGGGGAATTGTGCTCTATAAAAATGGAGAAGGCAATAAATGTTTTATGAAATATTGCATCCTAAGGTTAAATCCAATGCACAAAAAAAGCTCAGGTGCAAAACCGCATCACTGGGAAAACATTTTGTTCCGGTCAGTCAAAATTTAGAATATAAAATGCCAGAGCTCTTTTTATCTTACTGGGGGGAAAAGGGAGCTGTGGAAAAGAATGCAGGCTTTCAAAGATATTTCACCTCTTCTTAGAATAATAAAGCTCACTTTGGGCACTTGGAGAAAGGAGAGAAATCAATTTCTATTACAAATCTAGGAATGCCTGAATGTGCATTAAAGTGCTTAATTTTTACCCGCTTTTCTACTGTGCTTTCCCAAGTAGCTCAAAAAGGAAACAAAACCCAAGAGCCTGCTGTTGAGCTCTGTGTGCACTGTTTTTTCTCTTTCCATGCTAACAGTTCATGGCGTAAGCCACTTCCTTCCCACAAGTAAGGAAGTGTAGTCCTGAGGTCACTGCACTGACCTGGGAAACTCAGCTCAGCTCCTCGTTCTGCCACACACTTCCCACATGACACTGGCAAAGCCACTTTGTCTCTGCTGCCCGCTCTCCCTGGCCTCTAAAACAGGGACTGTAGCACTGTCTTATCTTGCAAAGAATTTGGAGGATGAATACATTGAGCGTGGGCTGCACTGTCAGAATGAAATACAGATAGACAGTCAGAGCATGATGAACTTTGTGTGGGACACGAAGCTCCCTCCCTGCTCCCTCCCCCTCTTAAGGGGGGAATCTAGAGAAGAAATTTGGGCAAAACAAAGAGTCTGAGATTTAGAAATAGCCTCTGGACTTCAGATGCCTAATCCAGTCATTGCTAAAACATCCCTAACCAGAGGGGAGAGAGATTTAAAAGACAGGCCCAGGATCAGTGCGAGAGGCCTGATGAGATGGTAGGAGCCTTGTGACAGTGGCTTATCTTGCAAGATCGCTGATTGTTGGGGATCAAATGTCCTGAGAGATACCACCTGAGATGTGAACATGAAAAAGAAAGGTATTACTTTCTCAGCTTGTATAAGAACGTAATTTTTTTAACTTTGATTTCTCTCTTATTGAAACTCAGCCTTTGTTCTTCAATCTCTTTCTAAAGGAAATATAACTGGATTATTTTTATAGCTAGCTAAATGCAGTGTTTGTAGAACTTGTCCCTCTGCTGCTGTTATTCTGATTAAACTCTGTTCTTCCACGAGATGGCAGGAGTCAGCCTGAGCGGCCTCTGGGAACGTCACATTTCAGACCTGGGGCTGGAAGGGAACGTGTATAACGGCAATTAAACATTGTGGGAAGATTATTTGGAGGAAAAAACACTATACGCTTTTGTTCCTCACTTCAAAATTGCACATACAGAGTAGGCTTTTTCATCCTGATAAAAAGTACCCCACACCTGCTGTAAAATACTGAAATTCAACTGACTTGGGCCATATGGGAAGTAAAATAGCATATGTTCTGTTATTTTCACTGTAATATTAAAGACAAACTCTGTGATAATGGGAAAGGCTATTTTTCAATCAAGATACATCCTGGAGCGTGACAGACTCTGGCTCTACCACAGGTATCCTGGGCATCTATACATGTACCACTTCCAATGCCTTTGCCTCCAGTTTCCATTGGTAAATAATTATAAAATGACAGTGGTTGGAAGGGACCTTTGGACATTGTCTAGTCCAACCCTCCTGCTCACAGGAGAGTCAGCTAGAGCAGCTTGCTCAGGGCCCCGTCCGCTCTGGCTTTGGATTCTCCAAGGATGAAGATGCCTCTGCCTCTCCAGGAAACCTGTTCTAGCGTCTGGCCATCCTTAGAGTAAAAGTGGTTTTTTGAATGTTTGAGTGGAATTTCCTGTATTTCAGGTTGTTCCCACTGCTTCTCACCCTGTCAGCTGGTGTTCATTGAGAAAAGTCTGTCTCCGTCTTCTTTACACTTTCCCATCAGATATTTATACACATTGATAAGATCCCCCATGAACCAAAGAATCCCAGCTTGTCCTCTCCTTGTGTGTCAGGGGCTTCAATCCCTGAATCATCCAAATATTTAATCTCTTCTTTTGTCCACCTTGTCTAAATCATTCAGGAATTCCACCTGACTTTTAAGTGTGATCTTTAGCATATTTCTACTGAACGTGGGCGTAGAATAAACAGTTGCATAAAGCAGACCATGGGAAATATCATGTGAGGCAGATACCTAATCACTCTGTTTACCTCCCCGTTCAGTGCTGGCAGGCTGCAGGCTTTGCCCATGCTACCTGTGTTTTATTGCACTGCTTAGACTGACATTGCATCAGCTCATGCAGTGAGAGTTCAACACAAGCTGGTGATTACAGCGGTGAGCTCGCTGTGCTGCTCATCTGTGTCCCAACGGTAAGAAAACCGGCAAGATGAAATCAGACAAAGAGCAGAAGAGAGAGAGGAGATGCAGAAGAGAGAGAGGAGATGCATCTACATGAACTGTTACATCAGAAATGGTTATGCTGCTTTAAAGCAGGAAAAAATAAATGCAACCTTCCTACTGCTTTGCATGGTGCTTTTGGGTGGAAGATGCTATATAAATACCCCTCCTTTGGGAGACCATGCTTTAGAAGTACAGGAAACTGCCCAGATTAAAAAAAGAACATAAAGAATAATGCTCTTCCAGGCCAGAAAAGGAAAAGAGATTTCCTTTCTAGTTTATCTTATTGTCACCAACAAGAAAACCATGTTTCATCAGAGCATGCCCTTGCTCTCACAGGTTTCAATCAAAAGGATTGGTTGTTGACAGAAATATTTGCCCTTTTCTTATATGATTTGTAGCCAGTGATACGGAAGGTGCACTGCTTGGTACTACACTATAATAACCAAAGTTTCTGATTGATCCCTACCTCTTAGTTTCCCAACATATCCTACTGTTGTAGGTACAAAACTTATACCCCCAAATCTCTACGCTTTAATTGATGTGCAAGATGCTAGGTAAGACATTAACATAATTAAACAGGAAAAAAATCAGGATAAGGACAATATGACTATCTGTGGGGTTAGTTTGGTGTCTTCTTAATTTATAATTACAAAATGTATGTGTGTCCATGTGTCTAATCAGTTGTATTACATACAGCCCTTCTCACTTGTCACCTCCCCTGCTTGTCTGCTTAAACCTAGGCCTTTCAGATGGCCATTTGGTGCCTGCTTCTTTTGTGTCTCAGTTTGTGCAGTCATTTACCTACGTGCCCACGATTATTCCAGACACCCAGATTGGCTACTTCACAAGTCTGAAATAACATTCAGAGAAATGAAACTAAAAAAAGAAGGAGTTTCTTATGAGTCTGGAGATGGGGTGGGGGACGGAAGAAGCAACTGCTAGGTCTAAGAATTAGTCAGATTGTTTTTCATGAGTTTACAGAAACACATGAATCCCTAGGTGTGGAAGCAGAAGGGTCTTTCTTCAAATCCTGCATGTCTGCAGGACCAGTGATTCATATCTTAAGCTGTTGCTACATTGTCTTGAATTCAGGGAAGGCTCCAGTGTAAAATCTCTGGCACAGGAAGTTCAGCTTCCTCTCCAGATTTCCTTCCTCCACCTCCTTATATGCAGAATAGCAGGGAATATATTTAGGCCTTGCTGTGCTGAGTGAAAACTCTAATGACTGTAGAGCAGTTTGCATTTATACCCAATACCTTCAGCTGAAGTGTTCAAGACAGGCAGCACAGAAGACAGTGGTTCTTAATGACAAGACTTTATCCCCAAAAGATCCTGAACTGCTGAGTTGCATTTTGTAACTGCACACAAAGCTGTGCCTAGTCCCTAAAGCAAATATGATCAAAACGGGTCATGAAGGTGACTCTTATTGACATTCGGTCCCTTTTCCACAGTGACTTGGGCAAAACTCTTACTGATGACAGTGGGGAATTTAGCCATAATGTAAATTTGCCACAATTGCAGAGTAAGAAAAACTATGGAAAACCAGGCCTGGATCAAGTCAATGCCTAAGCTACCACTACTTTTAATAAGCTAATTTAACTTGAGATGTTTATCTAGGATTCAGTGTCCTTTAAATACAGCTGGCTAAACTCCTGGCTGAGGGCCAATCCAGTCCAGTTTGAGCCTCAGACTGATAATAAGTAGAAAAAAAACCTTCAAACTGCATTAAAACTAAGCTCTGGAAGTGCACGTTAAGCATGCGAGGAAAATGATGATGTTTAAAGTGTGACACAGTGTTAAAGACCTATATATATATATATATGTGCAAAGACCCTCTCTAGGATCACAGAAGCAATGTGGCCATGGCAGTGAAGCACCGTTGCTGTGGCCTATGATGCTTTCAGTCCTGGAATTTGCCCGTGGAGCTGTCTCTGGGACCTGTGGCTACGCTACTAGTGCGTCAGTGTATGGTGTGTATATTCCCTACAAGAATGCTCTCTTGGTATACCAAAACCAGCATGCTGTGCTTGCAGAGCGTGTATGACTAAGCTCTACCAAGCAGTTTATTCCATCACCAACCCATCTCCAGAACAGAACGTGCTCTACTGAGGAGAAGAACAGTAGCAGCACCTGCTTCGGTACCTTTCACCAGCACAGCTAGAACAGACATCTGTACAGCTGCAGCACAAACAGGGCAAGAGAGGCCTCAACAGCTCATCGTGTCATCCAGAATCAAGACTATTCTCTGTAGTTATACTCGGAAGAGGAGAGGAAAAGAGCTACAGCTCTTTTAGATCCTCCCCCCGAGATCTCCCCTCACTTCTCTGATGGCAGAAGTAACTACACGGATCTGGTTTTAGCTGTAGCACAGGCTGAGCGAGTGTGTTATTGAAAATATACCAGTGCAGTCCATACAGGCAGAGCAGAACACTGCCCTTGAATCATATTTGACAGCTTTCTTGTGAGACACGTGTTACAAACATGCGGCCTACCACAGGGCTGGCAGAAAGTCAAAATCTGAAAGTGTAAAAAGGGGAATCACCTCCGTGCCAAAAGCAACCGCTTGCTTTGGGAAGCGGTGAGTGTTTAAAATCCATACCATGTCAGCTGCTTATTCACACAAGAAAAGAAAAACACAAAAAGAATCACTGAGTTTCAGTCACATTCAGGCACTCCAAGTAACAGAGATTAATAAATAATAAATGGCAGTACAGTCAATAGCAAATGCCAAAGGGTGATGCTGTATCTAGACGCGTATCTGCTGACGAGTGCATATTAGCAAACCACATAGTGCTTTTAGCTTTGACTCCAACATTAATTTTGGCATTGGAAAGAGATTTTATTAAAAGTACTGAAAATGTCATTCATCTTTATTTGTATTATATTTGTTATGAGGATTTAAACCCCAAGACAGAACTATGGGGAGATGAAAAATTGAAATTGACTAATCTAATCATAAAAATAAATGAAACTAAAAACAGAAACTCACGTTTTAAATAGTGAGAAGTACATTCACTTCTTATATTTCTAATACCATACGGTGTTACTGATAGAAATTGTTTTTCAAGGTTCTTTTTTTCTCTAAGGTGTTCTTTTTCAATCCCTTGCAAGCTAAATTATCTGCAGGTGCATTATGACGGTAGCCCTTAATCCATAGGACTAAAAAATTAAAAAAAGGTAGGAACATGGAGAAATGAAACCATTTGATTAGTTTTTTTAAACATTAAATTCCAAGGAAACAGAACTATTTAAAAGGTAGGAACATGGAGAAATTAAACCATTTGATTACTTTTTTGAAACATTAAATTCCAAGGAAACAGAACTATTCTTTAAAGTACTATCCAGTAATTTAAGGTGTTACAAATACTGCCCTAATTTGAAATTGTCATCTCTTTTTTTAATTTTATTGTTTTTTTAAGTAGATGCTGAATAGCATTTTGATATGTCAGCCTTTATCATCTCTTTTTTTAATTTATCTTTTTTTAATTAAGTGCTGAATAGCATTTTGATATGTCAGCCTTTCGTTATGCTGATTTTTTTCTAGGATGTTCTAAAGCTTTCAGGAGTCGCTGAAGTTAGTGGGGAATTTGATTTACTTGCAGGCGAGGATCCATAACCTCAAAATAGGACTCATTAACAATTCTTTAGATTGTTCTGCTGCTGTTTATATTACCAATGCAAATCCCTACTGGTACCAGTGTGGTAGAAGTCACAAAAGATACAATGGTCTTTATGTTTTATTGGAATAGTATAATAGACATCAGTAATATAACAGCATAACTCAGCCTAAACACTTATAGGCAATATTATAGCTCTGTTGCTGAGCTTTTGTAGGTAAGAAATTTGTCAGCGTGTTGCTCACAATATAATATAAAACCTGGTTTCCAGCTGTTACAGTTCTCAAGTAAAAATGTCTTTAATCAAGCATCAAAACTCAACACACAATAATCACCTACGAATAGAATTTATTATCAGTTCTGAAACTAGTTTGTTCAGTTAATTAAAAGTTAAGGATTTTTGGAGAGCACAATGGGGTTTTTATGGTTTTCCTCCTGGTTTTGTGTTTGTTCATGGAGACCTGTTACCATTGGGGAAAGTGGGTGGTTTATGTTACTTTGACTATCTATTTTTTGAATGTGTTCCTTGACCCTTTATAACTTCTTAGTCTAAATCTGTTTGTGTTTTAAGGTTTATCAAAATATTTCCCATCAAAATTATTTCTTCAATAAATATTTTGGCTTGGCTAAGAGAAAATATACATGTGGAGGGGCTTGTTTTTTTTCCATTACGTGTAATTGTCTTTGTATAAAAACTCAGTTTTGCTTGCTGTTTATTTACTGAAACGTTAATTCTTCCCAAGAGAGAAACTTCCTACTGGCTCAGACACACACAGATATTTCCACATGCAAATCTCACAAAATACAGGAGAAGGACTGTAACTTTTCTCATCCCATATCCCTGCCAATGAATTTTGAATCCTATTTCCAGAGCTGAGAAGCAGAATTCAGTAACAGCAGCAACAATAGCTACCATTTCTTCATCTCTTCCAATCCAAAAATCTTGAATTCCTTTGAAAGCATTGCTGGATTAAGTTTTGAATACCATTGTGTATTACTACGTCCATTCCCCATTGATGCATGTAAAGCAATGGAGATAAATAATTCATTCAAAATCAGCCTCCACAGCTCAGCCAAGAATAAAACTCAAGATATGATAGAGACTGGCTCTGGAATTTCAAGCCCAGCTTCTTGAAGGAGCCATAACCCATTTATTTTCTGCCATATGGGGGAACTATCAACAAGATTGTTCTGTGGGCAGGATAAACTGTAAATGGATTTTTCCTTAAACAAGATAAGCAACTAAGAGAGCAAACCATGTATTGACACCCCTGGAGGGAGTGGAAAAGTTATAAATCTAGTGGAGGCATGGATAAGAAGAAAACTGAAGTTAGGTTTCCTTTAAAGTAAATAGTAACATTCATAAACAATAGTTAGCACCGAGGAGGTGCTAAGATAGAGTATTTGAAATGCACAGTATGGAAAGGCCTATAATGTATATAAAAACAATAGAGCCCACATCTTATTTCCAGTGTTGTCAACAGCAGTTATTTCCCTAAGAAATACAAGCCAGCACCTAAAAAGCAAAAGTACATTTTATGGATTTCAACACAGAATTTTGTATTAAGCCAATTTGTGGCTATTGAGGACAAGGTGGAATCAAATAAAAAGTTTATGTTACTTCTTTATAAATGTTTAAATAAATTCTTCAGAAACTATGCATGTTTCTTTTAATTCAGTGCTGAGTAATTGAAGCTGCCCAGCCCATGGGAGGTAAAGCTGGAGTGTACGCTCACCTCTCTGTTCGTGACAGTATTTGCTCTTGTATTTTTTTTTTTTTTATAACCAGCTTAGGCATTCCAGCATGCACAGGGAAATTCTGGCTGTTGAGAGAGGTGAAACTCCTGCATATCATGTGTTCATGTAACTTAAAATCTCCTCTGAGCTCTTGGAAGAGTACTGCCTGGCCTCTGAAAATCAGACTCTATTAACTAGACAACTGTCTCTGTCAGTTCCCTTGGGCAGTGGCTTGAGAGATGTTTCACTTTATGTATGTTTTGTTTTGTTGCTTGGAAACATGAATGTTATAAGCACATTTTTTTTTTCCAGCAGGTGCTCACAAGAAAAGGTTTTGCAGAATCGGGATCTTTGCTGACAAGGTTTGAGATTTGAGATGTTTACTGTAACAGAATCCCAGAGGTCACACGGAAGTTCTCTTTTTGTAAATTAGAAGAGTCACCCCACCTTGTTCAAAGGACATGAATTTTTAGAGCTATAAGAAATGTAGACCTTTGCTGCAAGTTCTTTCATTCTTAGCAGCCACTGAACAGTGAGGTAGATAGGGGTCCTGAATGCTCGCACTTTGATTCTGTTAAACAGCTTGGTTTTTTGAGCTCAATTCTGTAAAGAAATTTCTTCCCTTCTGCTCCTCCCATGATCTTCATGAATTTCTTATACTAATTCCTTCTGCTCCAGTGAGTAAGGAAATGCAATATGCAGGTCTTTCTCGGAATCACTGTATCATTGAGCCTGCTCAGGTTGTGGTTTAATGTATCATTAGAACCAATTTTCTCTTCTAGGTTTTCCATGTGGTGCTTTCCTGTCCCCGACCAGCCCAGCAGGGAGTAACATCACCAACCCACACACCATGGGACCTGATGGCTGGGGATTCTTACTGCTTCTCTCACAACTTCATGCCCAGCTGCCTCATTTAACCATTTTGTGTCTTCAGTCCCTAAAGCTCTTCAACAACAGCCTGTATTGTCATACCGTCTATGAGTAATCCCTACAACCCTTATACAACATTCATCCTGATTTTTCTGGGGCTGCTTCTGAAATAAGATCAACATGCATTTTTTTGTTCTTTGAGTTCTCTTCCACTGCGAGAGCAGAGGGGCTGGGCTGGATTCAGTTCCCAGTTTTGCTTAACATGGATGATGGAAGCCTACCCATTTTTCAGACTATCATTCATGACTGTGTTTTGTTCAGTCCCAGTATGCTTTTCCAAATAAATCCTTACTTTTAAAGTACTGGTTGTAACCATTATTGCTTCTACTCATTTATTACCTGTTGTGAATAAATTAATGCCTACTGAACTTTCTAAGCATGCTTTACCCCTTCCCTGTATCACAAATAGGCTTTGATTAAACATAGATACTCCAAGGACAGTGGTACAAGTGGCCCTACCCCAAATATTTTTGCTTTATGCATGCATTTTTCTTTTCTGGATTCTAGAACCTGAAGCTTTTCTGCAACTGCAGCAATGAAATAAGGTAAGGTTCTTTGAAAGAACAATCATTCCAACACTTGGTAACTGCATCACCAGGACACATACCTGTGCCTGCTTTCTGAAACTGCTATTTCAAGGATGGAAGAACCTTCTGAAGGAATCTGACACATAGCTAGGTAAGCAAATTCTTGTATTTGAAGATATTTCTCACAGGTAAGCTTTGCTGCAGGTCTGATGAGCGTGTGCCTGAGAGCATGGAAAGTTTAGTAGCCAGGCTGAATTCTCAGAGTGGATTCTACATTCTCAGCATCTCCAGGGTTGTTTTTTCTATTAGTTGCGCAATAAGACAATAACTTCCTTGAGGAAGATCCTTTTAAATGAGGAAATACCATGCTTTAAGCTTTTACTCAAACTGCTTAATCAGCATTTATGCAACTGAAATGTTACTTAAAGGATTACTGACTTAAAGACCTATAGGTGTGCAGTTGGTTGTGTGCACATGTGTGTATCTATCTATATATAGGTGTGCACACATACACACTGTGGAATTTGATCTCCAAAATTATTATAACAATGCCCTCAGCTGCTATTATAGCTGCAGGATAGGTCTCCATACAGGAAAACATGTTTTCATTTACTTGCTCCTAAATATCTATACACTTACTCCTACAGTTCTGCCTCAGCTCTGAATGACCTACGCTCAGTACAGGACATGAGATTTTGAAAAAGATGTTCATGTTCTATTTTATATTTTATATTCTCCCCTGTTCCCAGCAAGATTTGCTGTGATCTGAGCCACTGCAAAGCCAGCTATGTTCGTTCCATGCCACAAAGGGATTTCATCGTGTTGGAAAACTATCCATTGGCTCAGGTAAGGCAGCCTCTTTGCCAGGAGCACCACAGGACTTTTAAAAGCCAGGCTATAGCTTGCCAAGTTTGAAGGTACAGCAAAAAATGTAAACAAGTAACACACGCTTGAATATGAAGGAAGAACAGAACAAGACCTTGTACAATCCCCAGCACATGGAAAAGAGCTCTGATACAGTTCTGATTGTAGGAAAAAAGCACCAAAACCCTACTCTGGCTCTCTCAAAATGGGTTTCTATAAATAGAAGGGGGGAAAAAAAAAAAAAGGATAAATTAGTTGGTAACTGTACAAACAGGCTTGGACCAACCTTAAGATACCCATATATGTTTCAAAGTTGGAAGATGAACCTATAGAACAACACTGTAACACAGCTTGCTCCCAGCGGAGAAGTTCTGTTATTTTGTTGAACATGTATAATCATAGATTACAAAATTAGCTACTTGTATCACACTGTAAGATTGTATCACAGTATAAAATCATGGCACTGACCGTGAAGATACTATATCCAGGTTCAAGCAACCCTAATATTTCATCTCACTTCTCTCCATAAACTGCTGGGTGGTACTGGCTAAATAATTTGCCATTGTTATGCATCAGTTTCCTATGCCTAAGACAACAGTAGTGATGTTTTTTTGGCTTTGGAAAATGCTTCAAGGTATGCTAACCAGAATAATCACATTTGGGAACCAGGCAATAAATTTTTATGATTGTTGAAGTCAGAGATGCTAATGGCATTGATTTTTAAATGGGTCACAAGTCAATAGGAACAAGGTTTTCCCCTGGAAACAGAACTACCTCAGCCAGAATTTATAAGAAAACAAGACTACATATAATGGCCTTTGGGATGTATGTAGACCAGCATATACCTTATTCTGCCTCTTGTCAAGGATGATATACAAAGACAGTCGTGTAATAGATTTGATTCTTATCACTTATTGCATTCACAGTGACATATATGTACATTGATGCAGTAAAATGAAATCTACAGGAAAGCTCAGGCCTTCACAACTCTCTTCTACTTCACTTACAGACAACGATGGATTTTTTTTTTCCAAAGGATTTTGAAGTGACTCGCAAAGTCTCTCACCAGTTCTGAATTAACTGCTCTTGAACCTACCCCACGAATAAACCACTCTAACCCACACTGTAGGTAAGCAGTTCAGTGTCATCTTCCAAAACTGTGTTAGTTAGGAAGCTCAGGTATATGGGTTTTCCTGCCTTTTTGTCCTAAATTACATGAAGACTCTCAAAACTAGTTCCCCCTACCTTAAAATCTTGTCAATTATATTCTTTTCAGACTAAAACAGTTTTGCTAACCTTATGCTTTGTTCTCAGAACTCGTTTAAAATAACTCTTTTGTTCCATAGTAATAGGCGGACTGAAAGAAACTGTGAGAATGCAGAATGTAACTAAGGAGACTGAGTTACTCCTACTTTTTCCTCTGCCTGAGTATTTTTATTCAGTATGCTTTTATTTATTTATTTTACTTAATGAACAATTTTGGTACTCTGCTACCCAGACCTGCTACCCAGGTCCTTGCTCAGAAAATAGCAGCCATGATTTTCACTGGGCCTTGAGGCATAGCTGAAACTGAAACATTGTATAATCTTCATTTAATTTTGGTGGAAAGACAGGAGACAAAAGGGCTCTGCATTGCTTTTGGGACCAAATGCAGTGAGAACTTCTAATGAGATCAAAATCACGTGAATGTTTCTATAAATCTCTGCAGTTTTAATAGAATGCACACTATAGAAATCAAAGGACATAAAAGGCAGATGAAATATTCTGGGATGGGAAACAGTGTAGGTGTGATTCTGGAAGATGATGTGGTCTTTTGAGTTATTATTTTGGGTAAATCCATTAGAAACACTCACCTGGGAAGTCACAAATACAGAAGTAGGCAAAACATTATTTATTAATTCAGTATTTTATACCACCTGTTTTTCACACTTTCTTCAGAAAGCATAATTTTTACCTGTTTGACGGTTATTTTTTCAGGGTTCAGGAGCATCTTGAGTTATCCTAAGAATCATGCAGTATATTTTCTCAGCTAACGATATGTGAATTTTGATTATAACAACGCCGTAACAATGCTATTTGTATGCAAAGCCGAAATAGTTATTTTTTCAGAGTTCAGGAGCATCTTGAGTTATCCAGTATATTTTCTCAGCTAACGATATGTAAATTTTGATTATAACAACGCCATAACAATGCTATTTGTATGCAAAGCCGAAATACTTTCTAAGAAATGACAAAAATACTGACAAAACATTCAATAAGACATGAATATGGTGTATTTCTAGACCATGTGCAATGACAATTTCACTTGCAAATAAAGCCTGTACCCATTAATTCATTGGGGACCAAGTTACATCCTTGCTGCTCTTGTTGAACAAGAACCCCTTCTCTCAGGACTGTCTCTGCCTTATCTGTCCATCTACCTTTTCGCTTTTGAACAAGGCTTCCTACTCCTGCAGCCTAAGAAAAGCAGCAGTTGCCTTTTTAACTATTACACTGATAAAGATGGAATACTCCACAAGTACTGCAGTGTGCATCATGGCATCATTCAATGAGGACATTTGGTTGTCAAGATTCCTAAACCTGCATTTCACAAATATTTTTAAAACCTCTCAGTAGCCTTCATTTTTACCTGTTGATGGCAGTCATGGACATGTGAGAGTGAAAACAGAGCTTGGAGGCTGAAAACTAGAGAGCAACTTTTGATGTGCATGCAATTATTGGCTCTGCTTAAGCAGATGCCCAGTTAATCAGGAGCTGGTAAAAGTATAGAACTATGCGTGGCATAATTGTTCCCCATTTGGAAGAGTTCCACGGTAATAGTGAGACAGCCATTTTTTCATTTTAACCATCAATTCCTTGGTTGTTCCACAAAAAAGGCTTGAAGCACTGATTGTTCACAGCCTCGCCACCAGTGTGCTGCTGTGGGGCTGTAACAGGCAGGTTCTGAATGGCAGAGCAACCTGCAAAACCAGGTGTTGTAGCAGTGTACCAGGTACCACAGACTCTGGCTAGTTTTGCCAGTGTGTTTGAAAAAGCTGGAGAAACACACAAACTGGTGAAACTGCCTAAAGATTCGTTTAATTCAGTATGTTCTCTATAAAGGGGTTAATATCAGCTGATTGAGAAAAAAGTGCAAGAAATTTTGCAACTGAGAACTATGGAGCAACCTCCTTACAGGAGGGGTTTTCATTAGATCTAAACCAAGCTTCTGGAGAAAAACTTCTATTTTTGCTTCAGCTGACCAAGTCCTAGCACACAGGGATGCCTCAGGTTTGAGAAGTGTCACCATTTTGTGAAATTGTGTGAGTTACATTTCCAATCCATTTCAGGTATTTTAATGTGCTTTGGCTGGGCTACCTACTTCCGAGTGGCCTAACAAAAAAACATGAAGACTTGGTTTTGTTAATTATGTAAATTAGATCTTCAGGTATTAGCAGATATTTTGAGCTAAATTTTCAGTTATGAACAATATTTTTGTAATATATAGAAACAGATAAGGACATGTGTCAAGTAAGTCCCCACTAAATACTCCAATCTAGGATGGTTTCTGTATCTACCTGTATGCACATGCCAAAAAAGTGAAGATCAAAAAATGAAAAAGAAATTTAAAAAATAAAGATACTGCATATAGAGTAGCTTCCAGTACAGAACTATATGAAGAATTCAGAATTAAAGTGTTGCACACAGTAATGTGAAAGATTTTAAAGTGCAGCAAAATGGATTTGTCCAGTGAGATTTATAAAACAAAACAAAAAAGCCCCACCCACCCCACCTGAAACAACCCTCCACCCTGAAAACAACCATTTTCAATCTTCATAATCCCTCTTCATACCAGTAGTATAACTGTATATCAATCAAATTTTTCACTGCAGAATAAAATGTAATGAAGTCACTGGATCAGAAACAGGAACTACTGCAACAGTTGTATATTTACAAAAGAATAGGTGTGGTGAAAAATGAGTTATGTGTGTATGTGGTTATACCCAGCGTGTGTAAACACATTTGGCTGGTCGGGTTTCCTTACCCAGATTCCATGGATTTGAAGAGGTGGCAGAGCACGGACCTGTGGACAGAAATTCTCTTTAGGTCTCATAAAACAGAGTAGGGATAAAGATTAGAATTTGAAAAAAAAAAAAAAGAGAGAGAGAGAGAAGAGATTCTTAGGAAAGGATAAGATCTGAATTTAAAAAAAAAAACTTTATTAAAAACTTTATAAAAAACAAACAAACACACTTAGGTACTAAAACTGCCCCACTACTAAAAGCGCGTAAGAAGAGAGAGAGAGAGAGAGAAGAGATTCCTAGGAAAGGATAAGATCTGAATGTGTACTTTATTAAAAAAAAAAGCAAACCAAACACACTTAGGTACTATAACTGCCCCACTACTAAAAGCGCGTAAGAAGATTAGAAGGAAGAAAAGCACTATCTATGATAAGGCACGTGCAATGGGAAAAAAAGAACCAAACATGCACCAGTTTATTATGACAGTTAATTCACACAACAATTCTTCTAGTCCAATAGCAAAATCTCAATGTCATTACTCTCTCAGAGACAAAATGTGATTTACTGTTTGTTATGAACCTCAAAATGTTATTTTTGTTCATTACACAGATTTCTTCTGTATGATCCAGTGTTAGCTGAACATTTTTTGTGACCTACAAATTTTCCTTAGCAAAACAAGGCTTTTTTTTTTCTTTAATCCCTTATGTGATGTACTTTTCCCCCCCCAATGTGGTAAGTGGTCAATCTTTTCCACACAGATTGTGGTGTATCCCCAAAAGGACATTTTAATCTCTGCTATGCAAAAAGGTTGTCTCTAACAACAGCAACAAAAAAAATTTAAAAAAAAAATGCAATTTGCCTACTACAAATCCCTCTGAGACTTTGTGACTTAAATATTGCAGTGTGTAATTGCAACGTGTGTAACTGCTTTTGACATCTCTAGAAAACTTTGCAAATATCTAACAAACTTGTGGTGTTTCTTAAGCAATTAGATTTAATCAGTATTTTGCAGATAGGAATGCTAGGTGAACCTCTAGCCTCAATCTAAAGAACATCCTCAACCTGCATACACTTGGTTCCATGGGTTTTAATGGGGTAATTCCTGTTGACAATGCACATACGGGCATATTTCTTTCAGTGGGGGAAAAGAAATTATTTTCTCATGGTTACTGAACAGCATATAAACACGAGACTATAATTCAAGAATCCTAAAGGAATTCTAATTTCAGTAAATTTCTTATTTTGTTATTTGTAAATCCCGGGGTGATTATTCTAATTTCAGTAAATTTCTTATTTTGTTATTTGTAAATCCCGGGGTGAAGAATTAAAGCTTTAGCACAGCAAACGTGTTATTTAAAACAAACATTTGATTATTATAAAACAAGGGCTTAACCACACCAGGATCTAATAGTTATTCATAACAGACAACCTGAATAATAGCCAACCCACTTTCCTACAGGTTAATTAGCACACCTATTCTTTCTCTTACTAATTACATGTAGCCACGCCTACCTTCCCAGAAAGCAAATAACAGTTTGTTTTAAATTCTGGAGAAGCAAGCAACTACTAGGGGATGAGTCTGTAAAAAAAGAAGTTTTGGTCTCTGTAACCTTTTTTATTTTGGGGTTGTGGTTGTTTTTTTTTTACTTTATTACAACATACTTTTTCTGGAGAGGTTTTTAATTCAAAATTTGCTACAGTGCTGTGGGTTATTTTACTTTTTATTGTAAACCAACTTGGGTAGTAAGGTAATCTCACCTTTTAACAAACTATGAACAAATAGGGGAGAAAACCCCCAGATTTAAACCTGTTGATAGGAGAAAAAGTGATGTAATACTGTGTGAATACTTACTTTCCATTTGTAAGTAACAATGTTTTAGTATGTGAGCACTGGTGTGAGAAGATTCCATCTTGGTAACATCTGTCCTGCCTGGCTTATCTGAGGCCCAGTCTGTAAAACAGAAATGGCGTTTATTTTAATTTTTTTTTTCACTTTGCCTCATTTTTTTGTTTGCTTCCCTCTTTTCTGCAATGCCTCCCAGAGCAGAGTTGGATGTGCATCCCCTGAGAAGAAGGTGAAAAGGCGGCTCTGGAAACTTTGGCCAGGCAAGTACCCTTATAAGCGAAGTTAGAAAAAAACCTAAGTTTTAAGCTGACAGAATTGTCACTCGTCAAATTCCTGAGGGAAAGATGGTAATACAAAGAGATTTACTGCTGGTGAGCGGGGTTTTAAGATCTCGGGCCCTCAGTTTATGCGGTTATTTGAGGCCTCCGGCCCTCACCCTCACTCGCGCTCTGCGGCCTGGGGTTCTTACATTCAACATGGGTGAAGGGGTATCAGCTCCTCCTCCTCCGAGCCCTGCTCTCTCCGGGCGATTCCCGGCTCAAATAACGCCGTTTGTGGGCTTCTGCTTTTTCTTTTGTTCACGACAGGCTTTTCAAGGCGCGTTTGCGGCCTGGGCGCGGCGGGGCAGAAGCGAAACAACTCATCCCCCCTTCTCCCGCCCCCTCCTCTTCCTTCAGCGCCCGCGGCCTTTGTTCGCGCTCGGGGAGGAAGCGCCGGGGAGCGGGGCCGAGCCCAGCCGCCATGGGCGGGCGGTGGTGATCGGTCGGCCCTTCTTGTCCCCCCCTTCCCGCCTAGACGGCCTGACTGACTGACTGGAAGGACGTTGAGGGGAGGGAAGGCCAGCCGGCCGCCATAGGAGGGAGGGCGGGCGGCCCTTGCGCGTCCCCTTCTTCCCGCCAGACGGCCTGACTGGAAGGGCGTTGCCCGCCCGTGAGCGCGCACAGCCCCGGCCGCGGCCCTGCTGCCGGCTCCCCCGTCGAGGCAGCGAGGCCTGAGGCGCGGCGGGGCCTGCCTCTGCCGGCGGCGGCGGGGCGGTGCCGGCG
>NW_015090856.1:1317052-1334083 GCF_001431845.1 Calidris pugnax
TCCTTCTTCGGCTGCGCCCGTCCCCCGCTTCCCCTCCCCCGCTCTTCCTCCTCCTCCTCCTCCTCGCCGCCGCACTTCTCCTTTCCCTTCGGCCTCCCCCTTCCGCCGCTCCCTCGGTTCTCCCGTCGCTTGGGCACCGGGTTGGGCTCCTCTTCCTCCTCAACCCCCCCCATCCCGGTGCCGCCCTCCTCCTCCTCCTCGCCCACCCGTTCTTCAGGAGAGAAGGGCGGCTCATGGTTCGTCCACCTCTTGGCATGGCGGGGGTGGAAATAGCCCCCCTCCCCCGCGCTTCCCCACCTCCTCGGTGCTCCAGCTTCCCCTAAAAAAGAAGTGTGTTTGTAGCTGGAGGAGGAGGAGGAGGAGAAAAAAGGTGGGGGTGGGACTGATTCTCTCTTGAAGGCTTTAAGGCGAAAAAGGGAGGAGACCTCGGATCTTGCGGGGTTCCATTTTTAATTATAATTACGCTGTAGTGGTCTCTGTTAGACGGTTTGGGGTGTTTTCTTGTACGCGTTAAGAGACAGAAGGCGAGTTCCCCGAGCGATCCAGCCGGCAGAGGGAATATTTGGAGAGAGATTCAAGAAAAAGCTATGGTGTGGCTGCTGTAATGGTGGAAAACTGATTAAGAGGAGACGGGGGTGAGACAAACAGGGTAAGACTGCTTCCAGCAGCCCCCAGTCCAGCCCAGGGCTCGCAGATGGGGTTCATGCTGGGTATACTGGGGGAGGGAGGGGCAGGGAAGGTTTTGTTCGCTTTAAAATCAGAACCGAGGATGGATTTAGCCCCTATATTTGTTGTTCCCCCTTGTATTACGGTGCTGCATATTTTTGTGTGCCCGTAGCAGCAGTAACGAAGATCATGGAGGGTGTTTGCTACAATAGAAAAATGGAGTTTTCTCCTCGGGAATATTGTTTAAAATATTGTTTCAATTCCCAGCTTATTACTGAAAGGATCTCAGCATTTTGAAATTTTTCTTTATCCGTACAAGAGATATTTAAGGTGTAGGGTTTTAAATTCTACAGCTTGGTAGGAAATGAAGAAATATAAAGTCTTGCATGTAAATATGAAAAAGAACGAGACGTTTTATTTAAAAAAAAAAAGACAATCTTGTCCAGAAGAATATCAGAATGATGTAGAGGTGGTTGTAAGATGTCAATTTATCATTCCTGAAGATGAACTGAAATTTTAACGAATGTGATATTTCATTATTCTTCAACAAAGTCATGGCTGGGATTCGTTATTTGAAATAAGGCATCCTTTCTAGCCTGCCGACTGCCACGTTATTATGTATTGTCTCCACAGCAGAAAATAGGAGGAAAGGACTGTAAATGTAAGGCTTAAAAGTGATTATTGAAACGGCTTTTGAGAATAGTTGGCTCAACTTGGAGAGGTGATTTAAGACTGAAAATTTAAACATTTTGCTGCTGTAAAATATCTGCACCTAATCGTGAGAGATTTACCTCGTATTTTAAACTGATCAGCTTAACCCAGGGCTGTGAGTCGAGACGAAATGCTGTCGGTGTGTATGTGAAATCCATGTGAGGAAACGAAGACGATATATTAAGATCGAAATCTGTTCTAAATGTAATGTCTTAGACTTTATTTTTTTTTTCCCCTCGTGTGCTTTAGGAGAGGAGAAAGAGAAGGGGGTGATAATAGTGTAGTTGTTTTGGTGGCTGCAGATTAGCCAGGGTGTGTGTTTGATTTTCTTTTTGCTGTGAATGAATGGATCTTTCTGTGCCTGGGCCCAATAGCTGCAACAAGATGGCGTTTGCAGCAAGGCAGCTCTCATTTTTCAACTCCTCCTCACCACAGCTTTGCCAAACTAGATCTTATTTCGTAATTGTGTTTTTAGATTTACTTTCTCCTTCTCTTGGCTTTCTTCTTTTTTTTTGTGGGGTGGGGGTAGGAGGAGCATTTGGAAGATTGTTGCAAAAAAATCTGTGGGTTTTTTTTTCTTAATTTTTGTGAGCTTCTCCAGATAGGAACTAGGTGGGAGGAGTAAATAGTTCTATTGAAATGTTCACAGAGGCTCTTACTGGATAAAGGGCTGACATGATTTTCTTTTTTACCTTGCAGTGCCTGCTTGATACCATCAAAATGTTCTTGGGTTTTATTTAGCCTGTTGCTAAAAAACGGGGTTTTAAACCAAGCCTGTGCTGGGGCTGGGTACTGTTGCTGGTTCTCTGCTGGGCAAGTAACCTCCAGCCCCCGCGCAGACAGTTAGCTTTAATACAAAAGAATCTCCCATCTGCTTGGCAACACCAACAATTTATGGAGGCTTTTAAAACTGCTTTTGACCCGGAATTATTGTCATACACTAGGTAACTGTTTGTGGGGAATAAGAAAGGGTTTGGGGATATTAAAAACAGTTCTGTGTCTGTGAAGTATTGCACTTTAAAACGACATTACAAATTTCTAAAGCCTTTTATGTGTGGTTTTTGGTATCTTTTAAGTAAAATGGACTTTTAGTTTGTAACTTTTATGATATGTCACTATAGTGCCAAGCTTCTTAACTTTGGTAGCCTAAATAAAATAGTTTGGTTAATATTTGATATACTGAACTCAGGCTTAAAATAATAATATGGTACCCAGCAAGAAAAATAAGAAATGCTTGTTATGTCTCCTGTCTTTAAATGACCTCCAAACCTTTGGTAATATCAACCTTTTTAGTACTGTTTATCTATGACTTAATGTATAATCAGTTGTTTGTTAGCTTACTGTAATAGCCCAGCTGGAGTTCATACAGCAGGAAGGTAGGAAGCAGAAGAGCTAATTTGCAGTTGAGGTTTGTATTGGGGGTTTTGGTGTGGTGGATTTTTTAATTTATTTTTTTTTATAGGCAACCCCCCGACACCTCTGAAATTAGCAGAATGCATTTTACCCCTAGTATGTCAAGAACAATTTTTTAAAATCAAGAATGCTTGTCCAAGAAGCTGTTAGTTCCATTTGAGAGTGCTCTTAATGTGCTGTTGAACTTGAAACGAGTTGTGCAGGTTTTTTGGTACTAGTACTTTGGCCTTTCAGTGTAGTACCAGAAAGCAGTAGGGTGAAGTGGGATTCTGTACTGGGGAAGATAAATTACATTTATCCTTGTGTAGTCCTTGCAGCTGCTAGGTCAGTATGGAGCAAGCATCCTACCATGAAATCTTCAACAATGTGTAAAGTTAGAATTCCACAGTAAATCCTCACAGAACAGTTTTTTAATCACTTCCATACCTCATGGAAATATGAAAATGTTGTTTTTACACTTAATGAGAATTCCTTTTTTGTAAGTAACCCATGAAGTTTCATGTAATTTGGAAGTATGTGGAATTTTGTGTAGCATTAGTTAATATCATCCAGGAATAAACACTCTACAGCTATTAAAGGAAATTTAAAGCTAGAATAATTAAACTAATATGTTTAGTATAAGAAAAAGCCTTCAATTGATACAATTACATGATCCTTTAATTATAGTAAAAATATATATCTCTAGTGTTTGTAGGATGCCTTTTCCTGGCACGAAGCAAGCTGTTGGTGGGGGCAGTGTGTAATAACTTCCTGGTGCTTTGGAGGCTTCGATTTGGTCATGTGGAAAACAACTATAACTGTTTCTTTTTAAATAGTTACTTAGTTATGATTTCTCAATCAGTGTGAAACTTGGGTTACTTTTGCAGATTCTTGCCATGCCCGCTGCTGCAGTCAGGAATGTTAAGGAAGTGTTACATTTAGCTAGTTTTAGAGTTCTTGCAATAAAAAATGGGAGCTGTTGCTTTCTGCGAAACCAGCAGTAGGTTTGTCTTCTGCCTGTCGGGCTCAGCTCTTGTTTTAGTCAGTGAATTGGATTAAATTCTTACTGTCCATGGATTTTGGCTCTCAGCATTAGTGGATTGGTAATTGATATTCTCAATTTTAATATCCAGTTTTAGCCATATGGCGCACCGTATTGTTTCAAGGATTGCATTTAGTGCTAGTTTGTTACTAGTGAGTTGCAGTGAGAAATCCTGCATTCAAGTGGTTGGATTATGCTTAGGTGGGTCTTCTTTGGAGTCTCTAATGCATATCCTCATGCCAGTATTTTGGGTATATATTTTTTTTAAGTATTTTTTTACTGGTTATGTGGGGGGAAAAAAATTATAACCTTGAAAGCAACTAGCTTGTGTTAAGGAAATGTTTCTTAAGCATGTGATTGAAGATAAAGTGGAAATTTTTTTAAGGGACTTTCTTGCTTGAAGTGCACACTCAAAATTTTCATTTCATTCTTTTCAGAATACATATTCCATTCAAAATGTTTGTTTTCTCCCCACTGATAATGTTGGAACTGGTATTAGCCAAGGTCGCGATAAAAAACAAAAATACCCCCAAGCCCCTATGTTTCTATTTAACATAGTATCTCAATTTATTATTTCTTCACAGGGTGCTCAGTATGCTGGGGATTTGTGTGCATGGATTTGTTTTTCACCAAACAGAAATATATGCAGAATCCATAGATACTTGAGCCAACTGGTAGTTCAGCAGAACATTAAGAGGTTTTTAAAAGCTTTGAGCTGGCTATGAGCAGTACCTTTACTTTAGATGCCAAAATAATCAATGTAAATTACTGTGGAAGACTTGGTAGTACAAAAATACGGACACTCTAAAACAGGTTTTGAAGCAGAGTACTCCATTTTTATTAAAGCAGTAGAAGACTTTTAAGTAGAGAGAAAGGAGATGGTTAGTCTTTGAAGAAAGACTAGTGCTTTTGGGAACACAAAGATCAGATGTTCTTGGCCTGTCTTGTTAACAGGTGCCCTCCTAAAATATGTGCTTTAAAGTTAATATCTTGTAAGACTATATTCATTTGTATTAAATGCTTGCAGGTGTTATGATTTGTTAGTCTCTCAAAATATAATGCAATATTTCTGTTTGTCTGGAATACTGCAGTTAAACCTTTGGTGTACAGGGGGTAATGTTTGCCTTGCCTGATATATTCTTAGTCACCCAGGAATTGTCTTTTTTGAACCCAGCTAGAGAGTAATGACATGACAGGATTCATACGTGCCATCTGGAAACAGCTAAAAGATGGCATTGCTTGCTATGTATGTCTTATGCTCAGATGCAGTAATCAGATCCCTACATGATAATTTGTATGTGTAAGCCAGAAAAAAAAATATTTTGGGGAACATTATGGAGGTGTAATTTATAGGGAGTCTTGGAAATCCTAACTTTTAATTCTGTCCAGGGTTTTCAGCACTGGCCCTGAGCACTCTGTTCTTTGGTTCTCAAAATTGTGAAGTGGCAGAAAATAAGGATCCCACACAAAATGTTACACATTGACCTGACTCTTGACATTTTAGTTCATTGGGGGGAGAGATGACATGACACAGGAATAAGTGCTTGAGGAAGCAGTTATGAGGCAAATACTTCAGTTGTTTAGAGGCTGCCAGATTTAAGTCTTCCCCAAATACCTCTAGCAGGTTTAAACCAGGAATGCTTTAGAAGATGTTGCTGGTGTTCAGAAGACCTGGCTTTGGACTAATGAGGAGGTACCTTCTGTCAGCTCTGCCATGGTAATTATCTATCCCCTCATTCTTCAGATAAATACAAGGTTATTCAAATAAGCAGAGCCTTTTTTCATGGGCAGTCAAATCAATCCAATATCTGGAATTCAGTGTATGCTGAGAGGATGTGTATAGATGACACCTGTGGGCCAGCTGATGTTGGAAACGTGCTCCTGTGTCTGACCCCTATTTGGCTTGTGGGCAAGCAGAATCTGTAGGTTAATAGCACGAGCTCTTAGATTTCTTACTGACTTGAATACTTGGGTAGACTTGTTTTAAAATTATTTTTTTCTAAGCATTTTTGGCTTAAGAATAGTTGAAAACAAGGTATTTTTGTCTCAAACTTATGAAGAGAAGAGCTGTAGTTATTTTTTTGTTTGGTGGGACTGAAGGGTTAAAATTTGATCTTTCTGTGCTGTGTCTGTTTTGGAATCCTAATAATGGAATTAGGGAAAATGGGGTTGAAGGCTTGAAGGTGATCTGAGGGAGCTTAAGGGAGACAAGATACACAGTAGTTTTGTAATTGACAGTGGTAAAAACAGGCTAAATCTTCAAATTATTTTCATAGATAGTATTTAGAACTTGACGAGGGGAAAAATTAGTAGCAGATAACAAAGTGAAGGGAAAGAGAGTGATTAAAAATCTAGTTGCCATTTTAACATGAAATGCAGTTCATTTCTGTAAGTAGTTTGCATGAAACTGCTTCATTAAAAATATGTATTTTTATCTAATTAAGTAGAATTTCAACCTGTCAAATCACTGCAATTTCTAAAGGTTCTATGTGTCAAAAGAAATACCTCCTATACGTTGCAAGGATTAATTGAATTGTAGGTAGCTAAATATTTGTTTTTCTGTGTGTTCCTCCACTGGTCTGAAGAAGGTTTGCCTAAAATTTCTTGCCAGTTATGTTTATCGTGTTTTTCTCAGATGAGGATATTTTTGATGTCGTCTTGAAAACTGCAGTAATGTGTGCCAGCTCTCCCAAAAAAGAAAATATTAATTATCTGTAATTAGATGGATTAGATAATTTTTTGTAGCTTTATGTAATGCGGTCCTATATTAAAAACTATGTAAAGATATTTGTCTCTATTTTCAGCTCTTTTTCTTTTTTTCCCCCCATAGCAAAGGGGGGGGGGAGGAAAGTAAAAACAAAATACTTCTCACTGGAAACTCCTGCATGACGTCTGTCCAAGTAGATGTGAATATTTTACCAGTTCAGGTATCGGTGATGATTTTGCTCACCCTTATTGCAAACCTAAACTGTATGGAGTATGGGGGACTAAATAAGAGATGGTGCAAGGCTTTCTATCTGACTTTCAAAAAGGCAAACGCCCACAAAGTTGACATCACTGCCAGGAAAGCACTGCCTCACTCCTGTGGCTTGCTTTTTCTTCTGGTACCGTAGGCTTAATTACAACAGCTGATGCCAGTTATTTTCTTTCTTTGTAAGAAAGAAAAAGAGTTTCTGCTTAACTATTGCAGGTGAGCTGTTAATTCTGTATATCTTTATTAACTCACTGCCTTTCTGGCCGCCTTGCCTATCTTGGGCTGGATTTAGGAAACCATCTTACAAGTCTGTTCAGTAACATGTGCTTTGTGTTCATCCTGACATTTTAGGATTGGTTGAGATCTGTCAATGACCACAGGTTATCCAAAATTATTTGCAAAGCCATGAAGTTATTCGAGAAGCTGAGTGGGTTTTGTTTTATTTTTGTGAAATGTTGAAACAAATTTCCAACACCGCCCTGACAGAAGAATTTTTAATTGTAAGCTTCAAAATTGCAGTTTAACTTCAGTGGAAACCGAAATACATGTGCCCAGTATTAGTGGTGCGTGCTTTACTGGTAGAACTTTCTCATTGGGACATCTGTGGTAACACAGGGTATATTTTACTAGTCATCTTTTGCTGAGGGTTGCTGAGCAGGCTGTGGAGCTCACAAATGTTTTTGGAGATTTTGGGAATGTTTTTGGTCTGGTTGTATCTGTCCAGATGTGCCTCACAAGCTACTGCCCTTTTGTAACTGGTAGGGAATGTGGTTTTCTTCTGGAACTGGAGAAATTGAGCTGCCCTGGTATGCTCTCTTTTAAACTCGGAACACTTTGTATTCAGTCAAGTTGTTTAGACTTTTGGAGGTATTTGAGAGATTTACTGAAACAATTGAGGGAGAGGCGATGGGTCAAAGCTCCAAGGTTAAAAGAGTATAGAAGATGGTACGAATGGCCTGTTTTTGTTGATGCAGAAATATTAAAAGTTAATGCTTGATTATTTTCAGTAGTGAAATTTGTAAGACCAGGTAGAAATGTTCACTCCATAAACAGCGTTGACCAGAAGTCCCCAACTTTATTTATTAGTTTAATATGTGCACCATACCAGTATTTCCTAGTAAGATCTTTGTGGTGGAAACTAGTGCAGTAAGTCTGGTTTTGCCATTTATGTAAAGTTCTGTTCCACTTAAGTTTATTTAAATTATTGAGCTGATACATCTTAGTTGACACCAAATGGCTCAAGGTATGTGTTGAACATAACAATGCTTCAATCTCAAAATAAAAAAGGAAACTTACGTTTCAGTACATAAAATACCACAACTGCATAACACAAAACTTAGTGTATGTTTTATTTGCAGTAAATGAAGCAATAGTGCTCAACAAAGCAGGCCTGCGCATGCTTCAAGATGCTGAGAAGAAATCTGTCTGTGCTCCTCTTGGATTTTTCCTGTTTAGTTCCCAAAACTGTTTTCTTCAGATAGCCTAAGAGATGTGTTTGGAGAGAGGTGGTGGTAATTTCTTCTGTTTGTCTAGAAAAACAAAGTAGATGTGATAGTCTGCTGAAACCTTTGGTACTCAAAATAAAACGATACTGTTCTAATTAAAGAAGTCTCTTTGTTGGAACATATGTTTGATATTCCTGTTGTGCATTCTTTGTCAAGTGGTAAAATACGGAAGATACGCTGCTGTCTGTTTAACAAAGGTGTTGTCTGGACAAAGATCAAGAACGGTTCGCTTGGTGCTTATGGTGATTTACTTGTGCTCCAGGTTACTAAGTCCTGGATTTCACTACAAGTTGTCAGATATTATCTGGCTACTGCCTGAATACTTACTGTAGAAGTTAATATACAGTACTTCTAACAGACTTAAAATTGTGGCAATTATTCCTGTTCAATATTATTTCATATTCTTAATAATTATTATGCAGTCTTTTAAGCAAAGTAGTGTGTATTAGATGCTTGAGAAGATGGGGAAGGGATTTTTTCATATATGAAAATGCAAATGTCAGAGAAACTTTGGATGGTTGGTTAAGTCAAATTGATTAGTTCAACTTATGTTCTTTTATTCTTGTGCCGTAGACAATAGGTGAAGCCTCAGCATTTCAGGAAATATTCGGTTTGTCCTGCAAAAAATTCATTGCTGATATGAGGGAGGCAGAACTTGTGCAGAACCTGCATTTGGGGCTTTAATATCTGGACACAGCAGTTCACAGGTGGGAGTACTTTGGTGTCTGATTATTCAAAGTTTCTCATTAGTCTTGAATTTAACTTACTACAAATTCAGGATATCCAAGGTTCAATTATGTAATGATTTCGAAAAGAAAAATTGGTATCCTTATAATAAAATGGAGTATGTATCTTGACGAAAAGGAGAAAACATCTTGAACGCTATAAACTCAATCTTTGAAAATAGAATGAAGTTCTCACAAACGTTTTGTAAATCTTAGGCCAGTCCTTAGACATGAGAAGATGCCCAGTAATCTTCATGTTTGCTTCTAGTCTGACTCTTCTCTCTTAACTCATATTAGAAGATGGAACTCATAGTAAATCAGGCATTGGAAATTCCACTTTTTGTTTGCTACCCTGGGGAGCAAATAGAAACCATTTGAAGGGGTTTTCTTGAGATAAGATGGGATGTCAAGATGCATCACCCAGCTAGCAGTGACTGCCTCTTTCCCTGGACGCATGCCATGGAGAATTCAAGATATAATTCATTTGGGTTTTGATTTCTCAAATTTATCCTGTAGTAATTTTTTTTTGTTCCATATCCTTACTGTTGTGAATTAAACTCAGAAGGGCTCGCTCTGGGGAAGCCAGTTATGGCTGCCCTCTGTCACAAAAGGTGGCACAGACATCTGCTGCTCTGCAGCTGCCTTGCCACTTGGCAACTTGGCACGTTATGGAAACCAAGATTGGCAAATGGTTTATTACCATGCGTTGTGCTGCAAAGCTGTGACAGTTCAGCTTCTAGTTGAGAGCTCAGCTCTTACAGATGATGAAAGAACTTATAAAAGCAAGCTGAGGTGGAAGCTGGGGTTGGAAACAACAATTACTGTGTTACTATCCTTAATATTCTGGTTAAGGTGGAAGTGGCCTGTCTTCAAAGCTCCCTGGTCTTCTCTTTTTAAAGAACCAACTTAGTGTTTTCTAAGAAAAAACTCAAACTCTGAACATTGTTGGACAAAACTATAGAGTCCAGGGCCTCTTCAAGAACCAACTTAGTGTGTTTTCTGTTTTAAGAACAAACTCAAACTCTGACCATTGTTGGACAAAACTATAGAGTCCAGGGCTCCAAGTAAACACCAATCAGTGCTTGTATAAAGGGGGTGTGCAGGGGATCAAGGAAATCAGTGCAGAACCTTGAAAGTTCCAGATTCCAACTAACGTTACTGGCTACTCAACAGACCTTGCTTTTTTGACTTCACTTTGCACATATTTTTTTTTTTAATCTAAAATAGATTGGATTATCTTTTGGTGTTTTCATTTTGCCTTTCTTAATTCCCACCCTGGCTTCTAAGCCTAGTAGTACTTTACTTGTTTTCTTTGTATTATATTTTCTCTATTTTGATCACCTGCCCAGATGCATACCATCTAGAGGGATACAGCTGCTACTTAAGAGACTAATACCAGAAGTTTAAAGAGGGTTAATGCTGTGCTATGGAAAGAAGAACGTCCAAGGGTGAAAGCAAGTATTTCCTGTTATACCTTTGTGCTTTCTGTGGTGATACTGTCCCTGGGTTGTACTTGAATTTACCTTTGGTATCAGCGTTAAGCATTGTCTGTTCCCAAACACCACTTCTGAGTCTAATGGCCTCAAGGTCTCCTGCCTTACTCAGCCTTGCTTTTCTTGTTCCTGCTCTTCTGTACCTTCATGTATTTTGTATCAACGGTACATATTAAAACACAGCAATTGCTGGGGGAAATCAGTGAGCTACTGGGGGCTGTGTAAATCATTGCTATCAAAACTAAAGGAACTGCTTGCATGTTGATTAAAGACGGGTGAAGTTGATTGCAGGGCTAGAGAACAAAGTGTTGCTCAGTTTATTTTGGGTAAAAACGTTAGAGAAGTCATGCCATATTTTAATCTCTGCTCAGTAGAGATTCTTCTTTATCTGCTCTATGCATATAATGTTTTGTTGATTTTTAAAGTCCACTGAAATACTGTTTATCTTCAGATTGGTGTTGGAGAGCAGTTATTTCATGGTGTAACAACTTCTTTCTAACGGTGCTCTCAATCTCTTACTGAAAGTGAATGTGCTGCTTAAACACCCACATTCTTGTTACAATGAAATAAATGCATTCTTTATTAATTAGCTGAAGCTTGGATAAGATCTTTAACACTGTTTTATAGCATGAATTTATCATGTCTTGTCCAGCCTGTCTCTAAGATGGGTTACCTTTGCTTCTATTGGGTTTTTCAATTATTATTTTTATAAAAGCTTAATACAGTGAAGCTTGCTTACATTCTCAGAATCATTCTAATGCAGAGCAGAAAGAAGTAACCTTTCAGGATTCAATCCTAACAATGAAAGGCATTTTGGCTGGAATTCTTGATCCATATGGTAAAGCAGAATCCAGGTTTTATGGAATATAAATTATCATGCTGCTTCTGGAAACACAATGTGTTTTTTGAGGGCCTTAGTGCAGTGAGACAAGCAAGTTTGTGAGTATTTCAATTAAAGTCATGCATGGCTGAAGGAGATGCTTTTCAGAAGCAAAATTGTCCATAAAAGACCACCTTGTTATCTGTAAATGTCCCCCTTAGCTCAAGAATAAGGTTATGTTTTTCGGATTGGCTATTTCTTCTAATTTTAAATGGTTTGACTTTTAAGGATGCAAAAAATAGTATTGCTAAATGTAGCATTCTGAAAGTTAGTTGTATTTTTTAAGAGGGTGTAAATAGGAAGCAGCTGATTCTCCTTTGACTCAGTTGACTCTTTACTAGCTGGCATATGTAGAATGAAATGGATGATTCAGCTTCTGTTGATAAAATAGTTGAGCTGAAATTTATGGAAATACAAAATACAATAATAGGAATTTCTACTAATTTTCTGTGCTTATGCATGTACACGGTCTTACTGATTTTTTAATTAGTATTTTTCATGTCTAATTTTGCTATTTTTGTTTCTATTTTTTGTATTGTAAGTGATCACATAGCTCATTTCCTCCTCTAATATAATAAATATTGTAGTGAAGATCTTAATGTACCTTCTGATGTCACTGTAGGGGTAATATCTGAAATAATACATGATTTTTAACAAGGTTGAGAAGACCACACCGATACAGATGTGTTGGCAAACAGAACTGAGAGAAATATCTTTCCAGTTCTTCTCTTAAACTTTAATGCCCAGACAGTGGCAGTTGACCTACTTGATGGATTTTATTGTAATCTTCAGGATTTTGGTAACAGGAGGAGGTGTAATCACCTGCCTCCGTGCCAGGTTTTGCATCCAGCCATTCATTTGTTGTGAATTGAGTGGGAGATCCATCCCATGCTGTGCTCTCTGCACCCACTGCGAATTCTCTGGCAAGAGCTTGAGCAGAACATCATCCTGATAGAGAAATACATCAATCTTCACCGGGATTTCTTATTTAAATCACAGGAAATTAACTGAAAAGCTGCTGGAAAATTGGTGTATGTGTATATATATATATCAGTGAGTTTTGAAAAACAGTCTTTGGAAACTTCATGAGAGTTGGCAAGAATTAGGTTTCTTAATAGGATTGCAACTTACTATAGGCACCTTCTTAAATTGTGGATTGCAAACTTCTTTTGATACCTGAATAAATGTGTTTGTAATGTTGATTTTTACTGAAAAGAAACAAGTACACATATTTAGGTGTGTCATGTGTTTTCTTTTGCTACCCTTTGTTTCTGTTGCTGATTTGTCACACTGGGGTGATGTGTAACCAGTCCTACAACAGTATAGTTTTATCCTTGGTTTCTTTTCCTGTTTTACCTCCTTAACGCTTCTAAACCCAAACTATGAAACTTTATTCATTATTACCAACTTTCCAGGTAGCTCCTGCTATGCGGTTTTTTTCCCTCTTAAGGAAAGGTCTGAAGAATTCCTGTTGCTGATTTATGCCAAAAAATGTATTTCCTCAAAAAAATTGCAAAGTGACTTTAGCACAATTCCAAAGGGATACAAATAGTTACTGTGATTTTAAATCAGAATAAATAACTAAAAATGGGAATGAATAATGGTATCTGGACAAATGGCATAAAGCCTTGTCAATTCATATTAGTGGGCCTGAGAAAGTAACTAAAACTTTTTGATTTGACTCTTGCAGGTAAAGTGCAAAATGGTTTGGATTTTTTAGCCCAGTAATACCTAGGTTTTGTTTCTGCAGCTCCTGAATAGTTACCAGTAAGGTGTTACCAGTGAGGTGCTTGGATCCAGCAATGCTTGGTTACCTATTTTTGCCTTTGTAACTACTTGTCTGCTCATGGCAATAATGTTAATTTTAAATGGTGAGAAATATGGTGTGTGTCAATGGTGTTAGGACTAAAGCAGGGCTGTGACATATCCGTGTTGTGTGGGCTCTGCCCTGCTCAGGGAAATGGGGATTCTGTCAGTTTACAAAGGATGTGAAAATGCCAGTAAAAACCAGAGTTTAATGGTGAAAGAGTTGAAGGAGGCAATGAAAGATGGCAGTTGAAGTAAGAAACAAGTGTTCGGTTACTGTAAGGCTCTGCAGATGGAAGCATCTAGTAATAAATGCTTAGTCATTTCTGTGTTGGTTAATTAATAGTAATATATTCTCCTTCGATGCTGCCTGGGTTTTGTTTTTCAGTCAGAAGGGAGATGTCTAGTAGTATGTGACAACAAAATTGCTTGGGTTTGGATAAGGGGATACTTTATTAAGTGACAATTTTCAGTAATTATTTTTCTGATAACTGTAGCTAGAAATTTATGCACAAGCAAGTTCTAAGTTTTCCTGACTTATCGTGGGTTTTGGTTGTTTGGTTGTTTTTTTAATTGTAAGGAAAGAAGACATCCAAAAACATCACTGGCCACTTTGGTAAAATTGATGCAATGCATCAATAGATGTGTTACATTTCAAAAGGAGTAATTGCGTATAGATAAATTTGATACAAAGGAATAAAAATTAGGGTATTGGCTTTTGACATTCTTTATATATACATTTTGATACTGAATGAGTAATTTTTGTTTTTAAAATAAGTTCTCTTCCAATGTCTGCCCCTTATTGGGAAGTGTTAGAATGCCCTGAATTTCTGTCAGAGGAAGACAGAGGAAGTTAAGAAATCTTTTGACTTGGGTTGCTTATCTGAATTTCTGTCAGAGGAAGACATAAAAGATGTAGTTAAGAAATCTTTTGACTTGGGTTGCTTATGTAGCAACAGTTATTAATATTTGTGGACTACTTCAAAGATCGCTTAATACCTTTCTTTTTAAAAAGTGTGGCTTTTAAGTATTTGAATTTAGGCATCTGTTAAACTTGTAATAATCAGTTCTCTTATTTTACATAAATTCTCTGCTGTGCCTAGACTTTAGATTATTTTTAATAATACACATCACTTGCAGATGTGTTTAGAAAGGATTAATGAAGTGACCTGTTACAGTCCAGATTTTTATGCTTAAATATTGCATCAGTATGACTTTTCATAAATGTAGGTCATGGGATTAGCATCAGGAAATGTGAGTATTTTGGCAACACTGGGCTGCTCTATTCCATGAAGACACTTGAGTTTGGTGGCTCTTGGTGGCAGAAGATGGGCCATGACAGAGCTGTTCAGTGCAAGCGTGTGTCCCTGCCATGATCCTGAGCATTGTTGTCTGCTGATTAGTATTCTATTTTGGGAAATGATAAACTATCCAAAACGATTCAAATACTTGTTAAACATAGGGAGGGATGAGTCCTCAGGTCTTAGAAAATCTAGGCATGCAAGCAAATCTGATGGATTATGCAAAGCACGTATAGCTGGAGTTTGGTGGCTTTCAGTAGATGTTGTGTTGCTTTACTGTGTGGTGCTGACCTCTGGCATATGGAGGAATTTGCACACAGAAGTTAACTTTTTTGTGTGAATTATTCTTCTGTAACATTTTGGAGACAAAAATGCAGTGTTTCTCTGAGATAGTAATTCAAATTTGGAACTTTGACTGTGAAACTGTCTTACTGAATTCAAGCTTTGCAAGGTTTCTAAATTTGTTAAAATCTGGCTTCTCTGAATATTCTGAAATAAAAGCTTAATTTTTCTTTTTCTTTTTTTTTTTTCTCTGAGTACTACCAGCTATTTATGGTGGATGGTTTTGAGGTTTTTTTTGTGGGCTTCTGAAGTGCTAAACCTGCTGTCCTCACAGCTTAGTTGAAGGCGGTTTGATGGAAGGCCACGTTGGCTGCTCAGAAGCTGTTTCAATGTAGATCTGTTATGCCTGGATTTTCCTGTTACGTGTGCTGTTCCCTCTGAATAAGTTTACAGGGTGAAGGAACGTAGCCAGAACTTTGGAAGGACCCTAGAACTGACCATTATTCTTTAACCTTTATTCCTTTTAGTGCTGTATGAGAAAATTATTTTCCTAATGCAGTCCTCTAGAGCTGTCAAGCAAGAATATAAAAAGTCCTCAAATTTCTTCAGGAGGAAAGCACTTCCAGATTTTCTCTACTAAAGACAGGTTGGGGGGGTGGGGTGGGGAAGGACATGTCACTTGTAACCTTATAGATTCTAGCTCCTAATGGGGCTGCAACTTTTTACTATTAAGTCATGAGCAGAGCTTGAGTGTGTTTTCCTCAAAACCTTGCTCATGGGAAGCAGGTGAAGGATTTACTGTACCAGAAAAACTTGTCTTTGGACAGTACAAACACAAGAAAACCTATTTTTTTAGAATCTTGCCTTACCAGGTATTCTGCAGGGTTTTGTTCTTTTTTATCCACAGAATCTCTGAAGTATTAACACCAGTGACCCTTGCAGAAAGCTGCCTAGTTAAAATGGGGCCTGTAACTCCAGAATTGAGCTATGTGTAATAATGAGGCATTTGTGAAATCAGTTCGTTCAGTTACAAGTATTTTTAGCTTGTGCAATTATTATTTTGTACTTGCACGCTATATTGAAAATGGAAATTTGTTCGTTCTTTAACCAGCTAATGTAAGTGTTGCATAATAAGCATTAACACTTACTGACCTGGTGTTCACTTGTTTTGTGTGTGCTTCACACTAATATATGGAAAAACGTCGACTGAGCACAATGACTTCCTCAGCTGGAAACTTGGCAATTCTTCAACACCAGAAGCAGCCAATCCCTCCCACAGAAGTGGTCCAGCCATGCTAGCCCTTTGACTACAGAAGGGTTTTCAGTAAGTTTTTGAAGGAGTTGTACAATTTAACGTTGTCCCTGCTCAGGTAACCTAGTTTGCAAACCTGTTGGTAAGGTATTGCTTGCATTTCAAAGCTGATGTGTTTGGAAATTACAGACACAGCAGATGGTTCCCAGAAAGAAGACATCAAGTAAATGAGAAAGGGTTGCATCCATTCACTGGAGCATATTTAGTTTTATGAATTTGTAATTATTATTTTATACTTGTATAGGCTGTCCTTCAAAGCTGCTGTTGTAGGAGGTGACAGCAAAGACTAGGCTTTCTGGAATACTGATCTGTGCTCAAGAGGAAAAGTCTGAACCAGAATTAACTCTTGGAGCACATACATATGCAGATACCAAAATGCCCTTCAGGTTTCCAGCTGTCTGATAGAACCGTTGATGTTGGTAGTTAGGACCAAACCATCAAACTGAGGATAGGTGGTGGTTTTCTTTGTATACAGAATACTCTTGAAGCGTAGCTTTAAATTTCAGCCTTCTAATTACTGTTGCTTGGTGGCATAATTGGAATTTCATGTTGTTGGCAGTGATTTGGAAAGGTCGTGTAATCTCTTGGGCATCAGGATACTGTGCTGTGATAATAATTGGCTATGTAGACTGTAAGAAATAATTTTAATAAACTAACTTGCAACTCCTGGTTTCACAAACGTTATCTCTTACTGTGTAGTTGATGTGTTATTGTGGTGATAAGACTTGGGTACCTGAAGAGAAGCATCTACGTGTTAAATTAGTAACTGCCTGCCTACATCCAGCTGTCCTTGCTGGCTGCAGGATACATCCCGTTCAGATGGAAGGAAGATAGACCAGCGCAGCAGTAACTTAATTTCAAATTGTTGTTTTACCTTAATAGTAATATTGAAGTTTGCTAGTAGGTTTCTGGTTTTGTGGTGGTTTCCCCCCCCCCCCCCCC
>NW_015090856.1:1338232-1344254 GCF_001431845.1 Calidris pugnax
AAGTCCACTGAAATACTGTTTATCTTCAGATTGGTGTTGGAGAGCAGTTATTTCATGGTGTAACAACTTCTTTCTAACGGTGCTCTCAATCTCTTACTGAAAGTGAATGTGCTGCTTAAACACCCACATTCTTGTTTCAATGAAATAAATGCATTCTTTATTAATTAGCTGAAGCTTGGATAAGATCTTTAACACTGTTTTATAGCATGAATTTATCATGTCTTGTCCAGCCTGTCTCTAAGATGGGTTACCTTTGCTTCTATTGGGTTTTTCAATTATTATTTTTATAAAAGCTTAATACAGTGAAGCTTGCTTACATTCTCAGAATCATTCTAATGCAGAGCAGAAAGAAGTAACCTTTCAGGATTCAATCCTAACAATGAAAGGCATTTTGGCTGGAATTCTTGATCCATATGGTAAAGCAGAATCCAGGTTTTATGGAATATAAATTATCATGCTGCTTCTGGAAACACAATGTGTTTTTTGGGGGCCTTAGTGCATGGAGACAAGCAAGTTTGTGAGTATTTCAATTAAAGTCATGCATGGCTGAAGGAGATGCTTTTCAGAAGCAAAATTGTCCATAAAAGACCACCTTGTTATCTGTAAATGTCCCCCTTAGCTCAAGAATAAGGTTATGTTTTTCGGATTGGCTATTTCTTCTAATTTTAAATGGTTTGACTTTTAAGGATGCAAAAAATAGTATTGCTAAATGTAGCATTCTGAAAGTTAGTTGTATTTTTTAAGAGGGTGTAAATAGGAAGCAGCTGATTCTCCTTTGACTCAGTTGACTCTTTACTAGCTGGCATATGTAGAATGAAATGGATGATTCAGCTTCTGTTGATAAAATAGTTGAGCTGAAATTTATGGAAATACAAAATACAATAATAGGAATTTCTACTAATTTTCTGTGCTTATGCATGTACACGGTCTTACTGATTTTTTAATTAGTATTTTTCATGTCTAATTTTGCTATTTTTGTTTCTATTTTTTGTATTGTAAGTGATCACATAGCTCATTTCCTCCTCTAATATAATAAATATTGTAGTGAAGATCTTAATGTACCTTCTGATGTCACTGTAGGGGTAATATCTGAAATAATACATGATTTTTAACAAGGTTGAGAAGACCACACCGATACAGATGTGTTGGCAAACAGAACTGAGAGAAATATCTTTCCAGTTCTTCTCTTAAACTTTAACACCCAGACAGTGGCAGTTGACCTACTTGATGGATTTTATTGTAATCTTCAGGGTTTTGGTAACAGGAGGAGGTGTAATCACCTGCCTCCGTGCCAGGTTTTGCATCCAGCCATTCATTTGTTGTGAATTGAGTGGGAGATCCATCCCATGCTGTGCTCTCTGCACCCACTGCGAATTCTCTGGCAAGAGCTTGAGCAGAACATCATCCTGATAGAGAAATACATCAATCTTCACCGGGATTTCTTATTTAAATCACAGGAAATTAACTGAAAAGCTGCTGGAAAATTGGTGTATGTGTATATATATATATCAGTGAGTTTTGAAAAACAGTCTTTGGAAACTTCATGAGAGTTGGCAAGAATTAGGTTTCTTAATAGGATTGCAACTTACTATAGGCACCTTCTTAAATTGTGGATTGCAAACTTCTTTTGATACCTGAATAAATGTGTTTGTAATGTTGATTTTTACTGAAAAGAAACAAGTACACATATTTAGGTGTGTCATGTGTTTTCTTTTGCTACCCTTTGTTTCTGTTGCTGATTTGTCACACTGGGGTGATGTGTAACCAGTCCTACAACAGTATAGTTTTATCCTTGGTTTCTTTTCCTGTTTTACCTCCTTAACGCTTCTAAACCCAAACTATGAAACTTTATTCATTATTACCAACTTTCCAGGTAGCTCCTGCTATGCGGTTTTTTTCCCTCTTAAGGAAAGGTCTGAAGAATTCCTGTTGCTGATTTATGCCAAAAAATGTATTTCCTCAAAAAAATTGCAAAGTGACTTTAGCACAATTCCAAAGGGATACAAATAGTTACTGTGATTTTAAATCAGAATAAATAACTAAAAATGGGAATGAATAATGGTATCTGGACAAATGGCATAAAGCCTTGTCAATTCATATTAGTGGGCCTGAGAAAGTAACTAAAACTTTTTGATTTGACTCTTGCAGGTAAAGTGCAAAATGGTTTGGATTTTTTAGCCCAGTAATACCTAGGTTTTGTTTCTGCAGCTCCTGAATAGTTACCAGTAAGGTGTTACCAGTGAGGTGCTTGGATCCAGCAATGCTTGGTTACCTATTTTTGCCTTTGTAACTACTTGTCTGCTCATGGCAATAATGTTAATTTTAAATGGTGAGAAATATGGTGTGTGTCAATGGTGTTAGGACTAAAGCAGGGCTGTGACATATCCGTGTTGTGTGGGCTCTGCCCTGCTCAGGGAAATGGGGATTCTGTCAGTTTACAAAGGATGTGAAAATGCCAGTAAAAACCAGAGTTTAATGGTGAAAGAGTTGAAGGAGGCAATGAAAGATGGCAGTTGAAGTAAGAAACAAGTGTTCGGTTACTGTAAGGCTCTGCAGATGGAAGCATCTAGTAATAAATGCTTAGTCATTTCTGTGTTGGTTAATTAATAGTAATATATTCTCCTTCGATGCTGCCTGGGTTTTGTTTTTCAGTCAGAAGGGAGATGTCTAGTAGTATGTGACAACAAAATTGCTTGGGTTTGGATAAGGGGATACTTTATTAAGTGACAATTTTCAGTAATTATTTTTCTGATAACTGTAGCTAGAAATTTATGCACAAGCAAGTTCTAAGTTTTCCTGACTTATCGTGGGTTTTGGTTGTTTGGTTGTTTTTTTAATTGTAAGGAAAGAAGACATCCAAAAACATCACTGGCCACTTTGGTAAAATTGATGCAATGCATCAATAGATGTGTTACATTTCAAAAGGAGTAATTGCGTATAGATAAATATGATACAAAGGAATAAAAATTAGAGTATTGGCTTTTGACATTCTTTATATATACATTTTGATACTGAATGAGTAATTTTTGTTTTTAAAATAAGTTCTCTTCCAATGTCTGCCCCTTATTGGGAAGTGTTAGAATGCCCTGAATTTCTGTCAGAGGAAGACAGAGGAAGTTAAGAAATCTTTTGACTTGGGTTGCTTATGTAGCAACAGTTATTAATATTTGTGGACTACTTCAAAGATCGCTTAATACCTTTCTTTTTAAAAAGTGTGGCTTTTAAGTATTTGAATTTAGGCATCTGTTAAACTTGTAATAATCAGTTCTCTTATTTTACATAAATTCTCTGCTGTGCCTAGACTTTAGATTATTTTTAATAATACACATCACTTGCAGATGTGTTTAGAAAGGATTAATGAAGTGACCTGTTACAGTCCAGATTTTTATGCTTAAATATTGCATCAGTGTGACTTTTCATGAATGTAGGTCATGGGATTAACATCAGGAAATGTGAGTATTTTGGCAACGCTGGACTACTCTAGTCCATGAAGACAGCTTGAGTTTGGTGGCTCTTGGTGGCAGAAGATGGGCCACTACAGAGCTGTTTGGTGCAAGCGTGTGTCCCTGCTATGATCCTAAGCATTGTTGTCTGCTGATTAGTATTCTATTTTGGGAAATGATAAACTATCCAAAACGATTCAAATACTTGTTAAACATAGGGAGGGATGAGTCCTCAGGTCTTAGAAAATCTAGGCATGCAAGCAAATCTGATGGATTATGCAAAGCACGTATAGCTGGAGTTTGGTGGCTTTCAGTAGATGTTGTGTTGCTTTACTGTGTGGTGCTGACCTCTGGCATATGGAGGAATTTGCACACAGAAGTTAACTTTTTTGTGTGAATTATTCTTCTGTAACATTTTGGAGACAAAAATGCAGTGTTTCTCTGAGATAGTAATTCAAATTTGGAACTTTGACTGTGAAACTGTCTTACTGAATTCAAGCTTTGCAAGGTTTCTAAATTTGTTAAAATCTGGCTTCTCTGAATATTCTGAAATAAAAGCTTAATTTTTCTTTTTCTTTTTTTTTTTTCTCTGAGTACTACCAGCTATTTATGGTGGATGGTTTTGAGGTTTTTTTGTGGGCTTCTGAAGTGCTAAACCTGCTGTCCTCACAGCTTAGTTGAAGGCGGTTTGATGGAAGGCCACGTTGGCTGCTCAGAAGCTGTTTCAATGTAGATCTGTTATGCCTGGATTTTCCTGTTACGTGTGCTGTTCCCTCTGAATAAGTTTACAGGGTGAAGGAACGTAGCCAGAACTTTGGAAGGACCCTAGAACTGACCATTATTCTTTAACCTTTATTCCTTTTAGTGCTGTATGAGAAAATTATTTTCCTAATGCAGTCCTCTAGAGCTGTCAAGCAAGAATATAAAAAGTCCTCAAATTTCTTCAGGAGGAAAGCACTTCCAGATTTTCTCTACTAAAGACAGGTTGGGGGGGTGGGGTGGGGAAGGACATGTCACTTGTAACCTTATAGATTCTAGCTCCTAATGGGGCTGCAACTTTTTACTATTAAGTCATGAGCAGAGCTTGAGTGTGTTTTCCTCAAAACCTTGCTCATGGGAAGCAGGTGAAGGATTTACTGTACCAGAAAAACTTGTCTTTGGACAGTACAAACACAAGAAAACCTATTTTTTTAGAATCTTGCCTTACCAGGTATTCTGCAGGGTTTTGTTCTTTTTTATCCACAGAATCTCTGAAGTATTAACACCAGTGACCCTTGCAGAAAGCTGCCTAGTTAAAATGGGGCCTGTAACTCCAGAATTGAGCTATGTGTAATAATGAGGCATTTGTGAAATCAGTTCGTTCAGTTACAAGTATTTTTAGCTTGTGCAATTATTATTTTGTACTTGCACGCTATATTGAAAATGGAAATTTGTTCGTTCTTTAACCAGCTAATGTAAGTGTTGCATAATAAGCATTAACACTTACTGACCTGGTGTTCACTTGTTTTGTGTGTGCTTCACACTAATATATGGAAAAACGTCGACTGAGCACAATGACTTCCTCAGCTGGAAACCTGGCAATTCTTCAACACCAGAAGCAGCCAATCCCTCCCACAGAAGTGGTCCAGCCATGCTAGCCCTTTGACTACAGAAGGGTTTTCAGTAAGTTTTTGAAGGAGTTGTACAATTTAACGTTGTCCCTGCTCAGGTAACCTAGTTTGCAAACCTGTTGGTAAGGTATTGCTTGCATTTCAAAGCTGATGTGTTTGGAAATTACAGACACAGCAGATGGTTCCCAGAAAGAAGACATCAAGTAAATGAGAAAGGGTTGCATCCATTCACTGGAGCATATTTAGTTTTATGAATTTGTAATTATTATTTTATACTTGTATAGGCTGTCCTTCAAAGCTGCTGTTGTAGGAGGTGACAGCAAAGACTAGGCTTTCTGGAATACTGATCTGTGCTCAAGAGGAAAAGTCTGAACCAGAATTAACTCTTGGAGCACATACATATGCAGATACCAAAATGCCCTTCAGGTTTCCAGCTGTCTGATAGAACCGTTGATGTTGGTAGTTAGGACCAAACCATCAAACTGAGGATAGGTGGTGGTTTTCTTTGTATACAGAATACTCTTGAAGCGTAGCTTTAAATTTCAGCCTTCTAATTACTGTTGCTTGGTGGCATAATTGGAATTTCATGTTGTTGGCAGTGATTTGGAAAGGTCGTGTAATCTCTTGGGCATCAGGATACTGTGCTGTGATAATAATTGGCTATGTAGACTGTAAGAAATAATTTTAATAAACTAACTTGCAACTCCTGGTTTCACAAACGTTATCTCTTACTGTGTAGTTGATGTGTTATTGTGGTGATAAGACTTGGGTACCTGAAGAGAAGCATCTACGTGTTAAATTAGTAACTGCCTGCCTACATCCAGCTGTCCTTGCTGGCTGCAGGATACATCCCGTTCAGATGGAAGGAAGATAGACCAGCGCAGCAGTAACTTAATTTCAAATTGTTGTTCTACCTTAATAGTAATATTGAAGTTTGCTAGTAGGTTTCTGGTTTTGTGGTGGTTTCCC
>NW_015090856.1:1344264-1388823 GCF_001431845.1 Calidris pugnax
CATTGAAATAATCTCTAGTTGAGTGCCTTGGAACCTTATTTGCCACTCTTTCAGGAGGATGTGTTATGCAAGAAATTTTTAAGATTTGAGTGGTGTAATGGTCATGGAAACTAATTTTTATTAGTCTTGAGATTGGTTTCAAACTACATTGATAAAGCCACTCAAAATACATGTCTGCACAGAAGACTGCACATAGATAAAATCCCCTCTGAGCCTTCTTCAGGCTGAACATGTCTCAACCTCTCCTCATATGAGTGATGCTCCAGTCCCTTTATCATCTTCATGGCCCTCTGCTGGACTCTCTCTGTGAGTCTCTTGTACTGGGGAGCCCAGAACTGGACACAGTACTCCAGCTATGACTTCACCAGTGCTGAGCAGAGGACAGGGATCACCTCCCTTGGCGTTCTGGCAATGCTCTTCCCCATGCAATGCTGGATGCTGTTGGCTTTTATTTTTTGGGCCACAAGGAAGCATTGTTGGCTCATGTTCAGCTTGCAATCATCCAGGAGCCTCAAAACATGAAGTGCCATCCCTCTTATGGGGACTGGTGTGGGGTGGGATCCCTCCTACAGATGCACTCGAGATCTCCCTGCTAAAGAGGAACCGGTGTTGCCTCCCCACAGGAGGGGCAGCTTCTTCCGAAGCCTGGCCAAACCTTGTCCCAGGGGCTGAGCCAAGCCCTCGGTGGGGAGGTGTCTGCTCTGCCGTGCCATGCTGTGCCGGGCCTGGCCTCGTGTCAGGTTGGGTATGACTTGGTGGGGTGTTCCAAGAAACTGGAATGGTTTTACTGCAGTTCAAATGTCGGCCTTGGCATCTAGTCGATGATGTGTGTGTAAAGCCATCTCCAGAAGGTATGCAGGTGGAATTAACACCCGGAATATCTGGGGTTTAAGCCTCTCATTGAATCTATAGGTAAAGAAGAAAAACATATTTACCTAGCTAATGGCTTTGAATGATGTATGTGTAAAGCGGTCTCCAGAAGGTATGCAGGTGGAATTAACATCCGGAATATCTGGGGTTTAAGCCTCTCATTGAATCTATAGGTAAAGAAGAAAAACATATTTACCTAGCTAATGGCTTTGGAGAGGGCTACAGGGAACAGATTTAATCTTTTTAGGAAGTTGCTTAATTTTGCAGGGTTGTTCAGATTTGCTATGAACATAGGTGAAGAAGAAAAACATTTACCCAGCTAATGGCTTTGGAGAGGGCTGCAGGGAACAGATTTAATCTTTTTAGGAAATTGCTTGATTTTGCAGGGTTGTTCAGATTTGCTATGAAGTTAAAGTAAAATACCTCTAGATGCTTTCCCTACTCTTCAAGGCCCTTTTGTTAAATACCTTTAGATGCTTTCCCTACTCTTCAAGGCCCTTTTTCTTCCTTTCTTCCCTCATTTCTTCCCTGCTTTCCCCAACCTCATCAAAAACATTGTAGTTTCTTCTACGGAAGAGTTGTCTTCATGTGAAGACTCGTGTTCTGGAGGATGTTGGAGTTGAGAGAAATTTTTAGGCTCCTTTGTCACCTCAGTGTAACTGTTGCAATATCCTTGAAGGAAAAAAGATATGAGGCTGGCAGCAGTTAGTGAGTACCTGTTGTAGGGAAGCTTTGTGCAGAAACAATGATGCTTTTGCCTTTTGGAGTTACTCTGTTGGATTTTTTGGTCCAAACTGCTGTGCTGCTTTACTGGGAGCAGAAGGCGGTGGGAAGATGGGGACACTGGGTACACCAACCATGTGAAGGGCTGGCTGACCTCCAGGTCCTTGGGTATAATGGTTTAACCACTTGAACCGTGCTTAAAGTATTCTGTGGTACTTCTTGTTCTCTCCTGTTTTAGAAACCCCAGTTCTTGATGTTGAGAACCTGAAGCTCTCAGCCAAGGGGGGTTATAGGGGCTGATTAAGGCAGAGTGTCTGAACCTCCTTACAAGAACCTCTTTCTTTACTGAACCGGCTCTGTGGTGCCATGAATGAGCTGGCCTGTAATTTTCATGTTGCTTTTACCAGGCTACATTTTAGCTCAAAATGGAAGCTTGTGGCAAAGCAGATTTTTTTTTTCTGAAGTAGCTTGTCTGCCTTTGTTCTTAAAGGAGCTCCATTTTTAATGTAGAATTGAAAATACCTCAGTTGCCAGGATTGCATTTTTCAGGCATCACAGGATGCTTCCAGCATACCCAACTGAAAACTTAACCTGCTTTGAAAAATATACTGAACTTTGTGGAAAAGTTTGCTGTTGTGCTTCCTTCCTCTTCTTGCAGGCTGGTTAAAGTAGTTTTTTTGTTTTGTTTTTGTTTTTTCTTTTTTGCAGAAGGCATATGAAATCTGCAACACCTCTCCTGCATTAATGAGGGTGCAGCACAGGACAATAATGGTGTGTGTTTTGGCCTTTGCTATTGTGTATTTTGTGTGCTGTTAGTGTTCCGGCATAATTTTACTTGTTTACATTTCAGGTAATTCTTTCAGAATTTCATTAGATTTCATTGTCTCCACAGTGGGGGCAAATTTCTCAATCAAGACTCCTGAAAGTTGAATATAGTTGATCTTTTTCCAGAACTTAAACTGGCCATGTCGTGTGTTTGTGTCTTTGCGGGGGGATGGAGTTTGGCCTTTAAGTGTGAGATACTGTTTTATGTCTAAAAGTGTGTTGTTCTGGCAGTAACGAACAAAACTGCTTACGCTGTGATGGTTTCATAATCACAGTATTAAACTGTTCATCTATAAATGAGCTTGGATGAGGATGACCCATATCCTAAGTAGCTTAACCTCCATACGAGACATTCAAGTGGTTTGTACATTTTCCAGCTAATGTGAACTGTAAAATTCAGAAAGACGCATTGCATGGAAGCATTTCAGTTTATAAAGTTGCGGACTGGGTTTCTGATTTAAGATTGTTTTGCTTCAGTACATTCTTGCTTCGTGCTTAGAATAATCTTCCAGTGTCCTGATGCAGCAGCTCTGAAGATGCACACTCAGGTCTCCATCGCCATCAGCCATAGCCCTTCTCCTGCTGTGTGGGAGACACAGGTCGTAGGTGGTTTGAACATACAAGCGGTTGTCAATGTTTCAAATCTTGGGGGTGACCTATAATTATTACTTAGTGCTGCCGGAGGGGAAAAATGGTTCTGAAATTTCTCACAAGAAATTTTTTTTCACCTTGCCTATAAAGTCAGTTTGTGTGTTAAATCATTTCGGTCTTCCAGACTGCAAGTGTGTGAGTTACTTAACGTGTCAATTTTTACTTTTTAATATCTTTAGTGATTAGAAGTCGTAACTCTTCTAGAAAAGAGTGTTGTGCTCTCACTTGAGCTCACTAGTAGGAGGTTTATGTAACTTCTTTTGATCAAATAGCTATCTTGATATTTAACTGTGCTTAGAAAGCAAGCACACCTCGGGATCGGTATTGAGCGGAATGGATTTCAATGCTTTGAAAATGGAGATTTTGGGGGGGCAGTTGGTAGTGCAGCAAAAACTAGTCTTGTATGAGTGAGACAATGTTTTGTTAAATCCTGAACTCTCTAACAGTATGGACTTCTGTATCACTGGGGAAGGACTAATGATCTGAGGATTGCAAGAGGGTTTTCTTGGAAAAAGAATGTTAAAAGCTTCTTGACATGAGTGAGTCTCTTGGTTATGTTAATGTAATTAAAGCAATGCCCATTTCCTTCAGGAAGACAAGCCATCTGTTTAAGTTAGCTAACAAAAAATAGTCTGTGCTTTGATAGCACCTTAATTTCTGTTAGATTTGTTAAGAAATTAATGTTATTTCTTGATAACTACTAATTCTGTTTCTGTTTCTTTTTCTTCCAGAATTTACATGTTTGACAGCAGAAGTTGGCTTTCTACTGTAGTGAGAGAAAATGTAAGTAGAGAAATAAGGTAACTTCTTTTTTCTAGTGCTTGGGGAAACTCATGCTATTTTTAATAAGTAGCTAACTTCATGTTTTTAGCTGTTAATCTGTGGAGGCCTAAAGTACCTGTTTTCTGCTTTTAGCATGTGTATTCTTATGTCAACAGGAAGGATTTTAAAATGGCCAGGAAACCTGCTAAATAATAGATGTTAGTGCCTGCCTTCTTTCAGAAATAGAACTGGCAAAGCAGAGGGAGACCATAGATGAAACTGTTTCATCTCAGTGGGGCAGGGAACTGTAATAAATAAAGTGATGAGAATAGTTATTCTCTCATGAATGAAAAATTACTTGTCGGCCATGTTTGACAAAAGAAGGCCAAATTCCTTTTGAGCAAAGTGGCTCTTGTCAGAATGTTCTTTTCGATGTATCAGTATTATTTAAACAGAACCTAAAAGTTTCAGAGTTTATATTCTGCGTAATCTTAATTATTACTAATATTCTTAGAACAGTGAAACCTTCATTACCTTCTGGACTGTAACTTTAAAGGTCTCTGCCTCTCGTGAAGCCCCTTAGGCTGTGAGGAACGTACTAGTTTGCCCTGCGTTGTGTAGAAAGAATTTGCTCAGTTAAATTTGTTACTTTCAATTACTAGATATTGACCTATTTTTCAAAATCATGCAGCAAGCTGTCCCCCATCTCTTCCTCTAAACCTGTCTCCTGAGGTGTTCTCTAATTAGTTACCTTGGTCAACCCTAGTAGACACCTCCAGTGTTCTTTTTTGAAGGAGCAGAAACTGAAACTTAAGTGTTCTTAGTTTAGACAAGCTATCGCTTTTACTCAGTGGCATGATATTTTCAGTATTTTCTGTCCTATTTTCTATATAACCTTTTGTTTTAACCAGGGTATTAAACCAATGTCTTTGAGCTGTTAAATGCACCTTCTACAGAGGTTTCCCCCCCCCAAAGTTTGTATCACAGAAGCATGTGTGATTCTGTGCAATTCTTATGTTGTGTTCGTCTATGCTTTTTCTGTGATTTCTAACTTGTAAAATTATCTTTTTGTGTGTGTGATCACTGTACCTGGACATGTGTGTACTTCAGGATCAGGAGGCATCCCTGAATTTTTTTGTTTCCTTTTTTGACCGTACAAATGGGAGAGAGAACACCTCAAACTTGTTCCGCAAGCAATTGTGATATTTCTTACTGTTTTCTCTACTGAATAAAAGTCAAATAGAAATCAATGTATACTTATTAAATAACAAAAAACCCCTCAGCTTTCCAAAGCCAATATGATGTCAAAACATTGGAACTAACAGTGGGTTGTATATAATTCCTTTGTCATTGTGAAAATGTACAAGCTGCTGTGCATGTTGCTAATAGGATTTATGGTATCTAATAGATTAGCACAGCTTCATTTAATCAGATGACCCGCAATGAGACTGTCTGGTAGGCATAATGTGAACTCATTATTAAGGCTGTAAAGTTTTGGCTCTGTTTTTTTTCAAATTATGAGTTTTGCTTTTTTTTGAGCCCATTTATTTCATATGTATCTGCAGGAAAGGTGTTGAGGGAACAAATCTTAGCCTGTTCATTGTGGAGCAGGGTGGTTTGGCTAACCTTCTTAGGAAATTCCTGTACTTGGATAATACTCTAACAATATAATTTTAAACTCTGTGTTACCAGATTTTGCATTGACCGTGGCTTGGTGGGATTACTTTACTTTACTTTTAGGTAGTAGTAATGTGTAGTAAAAACACCTTATAGCAAACAAAGTTTGGCCATCAAGGGATAGAAGTTCTAAATATTTGGCTTAATGATAGCTGTGATTTCAAATCTGTGTTGTCATCTTTGAATCTGTAGAGATTATACACAGGACAGGCTCTTTAGGAGAGGATGGAAGACTTCATCCTTTTTTATCCTCTTTTTTAGTAGGAATGGTGTGAGAAAATGAAATAACAAAGTGTTTAGTAAGCATTGCCTTACTGCTGTTACTGTGTAATTTTAGAGAGGAAGAATATCTGTTTGCATGAGTTGTATTCAGCTCTTTGCATTTCTCATATATTGTAGGCAAGCATCAGTCTACATATAAATGTGCTGCTGTTAATGATACCTTGGTTTCAGTAACTGGACTTAATTGGATAAACAGCTTGAGCTCTGGAAAGGACATTAAAGTTGTACCGATGAAATGAGTGAATTTGAGTTCTTCCTTGGCCTTTGGATTGTCCTGTCACTGTTTTCTGAGTAGTGAGCTTTACCTTTAAATTAGAATTACTATACTGGGATCCAAAGCATATCTGCATTTGCAGGAAGTATGTGGAAGTTTTGTTAGATTTCATAACACTTTCTATCCAGTTCAAAGAATCTGTGCAGAGTTGTTCAACATATATAACTGACTGCCTGGACCTATATAACTTAAAGCTCATGTAGCTTAAAAAAAAACCAGAAGCTCTTACTTTGAGATGAGTGACATGGAGAAAAAAAAAACAAAAACAGAAGCTCTTACTTTGAGATGAGTGACATGATAAATCCTTTTGACACAGGTGAATTGTTAAGCTTTATCATACATGGAAAGTATAAAATTGGGTGAGGTTAATACTTGATTTTTTTTATGTGGGAAGTGGAGGAACAAAGTGACTCTTCTGTGGGGAACTTTAAGCAGAGATTAGACACTTGGGTCATTTGGAGTAGTGAAGAATAGTGAATTCCCTTGCAAGTACGCATGTTGTTGTCCCCAGCAAGAAGAGAATTATCTGCAAGGTATACTTGTCAACAAGATTAGGGGGAATTAGGCTTAGAGCAGAGACACTTAAGCACTTCAGCCTCTGGAAAGGTCTTGAGTGAGTTCAGCAAAGTGACAGTGTTATTCTTGAGAAGCCTGCCTTCAAGAGCACAGTAACGTATTCAAAAGAAAGTGAGGTAAGCGCGAGTTTGGCTGCTACCTTTTTCTTCACAGCTATGGTAATAATTCGGAAAAAAGGAGCATGGAACTTGAGTAGTGACTTCTTGTATGAGGTTTGCTTGATTTAGAAATTTAGTAATTTCTTTCAAAACCCCAGAAATAGAAGCATCCTCCATATCAAGCTTACAGTTTCTCCTAGAAATCTTCTTTTAAAATGGAGTTAAATGCCTTTAGAACATGCTGAGAAACAAATATATGTCTCATGATATTAAATTGTGCTAGTTTGTGATGAGCATAGATCATATCTCAAACATATCTCTATAAAAATTTCACATATATCAAGAGCGATGAGCATAGATCATATCTCAAACAGTCTTGCTTGCTGCTTCTGTCTGTAATATGAATAATCTCTATAAAAATTTCACATATATCAAGAGTGAGAATAGATACAAGCATTTGTTTTCCTGACCTTACCTGTTGTTCCTGTTCCTAAAGATATTTTTTTCTTTTGTAAAAAGCTAGATACTAGTATGCTCTGCTGATTTACAGTATAGCTGAGAAGTACACGAGAGAATAGAACCCTTTTTCTTCCCCCACGGGTTTCACATTTCTGCCATAAATCTAATTGCCTAAGATATAGTGTAAATAAATAGAGGAATAGCTAAGTTGGTTGGCTGGTTGTCCTGTAAATTTTACAGTCTGCTTCAGACAACTCCCATATTTTGATGCCCTTGGCTTCATTAGGCTTTTCGTTTCCTGAGTGTGAGTGAGTTCAGCCACATTGGCAGGAATCAGAACTTCCTGTTGATGTTGAAACAACAAAGACTACAAAGGGAATGTGGAAATCTGGTTTAAACAATTCCTATGGATGCTGTCAGAAGTGCTGTTCGGAGTTTGGAGTTGCTTGGAATGCATAACTTGTAAATCTCAAAGTGTATCTGAATTCAAGACACAAACTTATTGTATGGATATATGATGTTACTGATGGAAAAGGCACCAAGGGTTGTATGCATTTGGCTACTAATGGTCATGCAGTGAATACTGAAATGAGTCCTAACCAGCAAGTGACTGAAGTTCGAGATCCATAGAAGCTGCTTTAACAGTAGTAGTTGTTAAGTTCCTTGAACCCTTTGCCTGGGATAATGGAGATAGTATCTTGCATGTAGGTGTAAAGGTTTCTGTACTGTTGGTAAACCATTTTGAAGTTGTTCATTAAAAGGAAGCTTTCCTTAAAATGTTAGTGAGTGACTATCTTGATGTGGAGTTCACAAATAGAGCATTTTAGGAGCTTGGCTGCACAGAAGGTAGGGCAGGTTATGTGTGTGCGTGTCTGACTGTACAATAAAATGCATTTAGGAAATGACTAAAGGTTGGGTTCCATTAGTGCGTTTAGTTAACTCTTACAGATTCTGAAGGAGTCTGGGTTGTTCTGCCCCTGTATAAAGTGAGACTTGGAAGAGAACAGGGCCAAAGTGCTGAGGCAGAGCACTGTCTTGAATGGGATGCGAGAGTTCCTTCTGTAACAAAAGCATACATGTAGTTACTGTGCTAGCCCTTTAAAAGTGCAATGGAAGTTTTATATGGGTGAAGATGGACATGTGCAAGGTAGTTTAACTACGAGATCCCATCAACTAGGGACTTATGTCCTTTCAGCTTCTTCTATGGCTGTATCAAAGTCACTCCTCCTGCGTTACTGCAGAAGATGCCCATTGCTGCTGGGCTGTTCCCCTGCCTTTGCCATTGCAGCAGGGCCCTGCAGCACACGCTGGATTAAGCAATAAGGCACAAGCATGAAATGAGCTTGTATGGTTTGTTTTAAACCTCAGTGAATGCAAATAATCTGGACTGAAACTACGGGGTTCAGTTTCTGTGGAAGTTCTCAATATGACTTTTTTCCTAGGATTAGTGTTCATCTCCTTAGGCCTCTTCCTGTTCCATACAAAGAAGTTTTGTTTCATTTAAATGTGAAAGAATTTTATTGCATAGTGCGCAGATTCTGGCAGAAATAAATTGGCACTATTTAAAACTGTATGTTACAGGAGAATGTATCTGCTTTGACTGACATCAGATTATTCATCCTATTATATTTTTAAATAAAGCTGCATGTAAATCTTCAGTGTGGTTACCTGTAGCTCTGCAGCTGGAATTCTGGTGTCCTAAATCTTTATCTTAATCCCATCGTTGAGTTGCTGTGACCTTGAGCAGAACGCTTAAGTTTTGGATCGTGACTTCTTTCTTTGAAATAGGACCGATACCATCTTGGAATTCTTTGTACTCTGCCTGGACAGGTTGATATTTGCTTAATGGAAATGGGCTTGTATATTAACTTAGGGAATGGCGGAAATAGAACTGGATATCAAAAAGCTAAAAGATAGTTTTAGAGTCTTAGGAGTTTCTTAATTCCTTTGTGACCAGAGTAGTGCACACTATTTCTCACTGTGCGTGAACCACACGGGAGCTGGAGAGAGGGATGACTGCCTGCTGAAAACAGACCCAACCACAGGGTGTTTTGTCTAAAATGTAGAATGAACAAAATATCTTGAGAAACAAATGAGCATTCAAAAGAAAAGGTGGTTATAGGATAACGAAACACTCTTGATGGGTTTTGTCTTAACTGGATTTTGGACTAAGCTGAACAAGCAACCTTAAAGGGGCTTAAAGATGACCCTGGAACCAGAAGAGAGAAAGAAGAGACCTAGTTTCACAATAAAGTGAAAGGGCTTTGAAGCTGTGTGAACGGAGGTTTTGAGACAGAAGCTAACTAAAATTCCTTTTCTGAAATATTTTGGGTTTCAGAGAAAGAGTATAAATTTGTAAATGATGGTATGACAAGATCTGACACTTGTTCCCCGAGGTCCTCTGTTTGGAATACTACCTGCTACGAGGAGAGCTCCGAGATAATTCTGATTATGTTGAATAGCAATATTTAGGGAATGCTAAAGTCTTAATAACTCTTTTGAAAAGTCTTTTCTTTTGACAGTGATGCTTTAATTTGCCTTCACAATATGTTCTCTGTTACTGTCACTAGATAAAAATGGGGAAGTTATCCTCGTCTTTCTCCTTGGGAAGGGCTTTAGGAAGAAAACAAAACCCGCATGCTTGCAAAGATAAATAAGCTGATTAAATCTTAATGGAATAATATGTAAAGCTGCTAGCAAAGCATTTGCTTTATTTAATAGTAGAGGGTCAATTCTGGCTAATAAAATGTTCTAAAAACACACTACCAGTGTTTATTTATAAACCCCAGGTGCTGGATGTAGCATTTGAAAATGGAACCAATTATCTTGTTCTGCAATAAAAGACAAACTTCATCAGCGTGTTTCTTCAGCATCTTACATTGGTGTCAAGCTGCAGAGATTTTACAACATAAAGTTTAAGGAAGCTGAGTCTTAGGTATGGAATGCTGGTGAAAATGCCAACAATGTCTTTCTGAAACAGTGACTGTTAAAGAGAAGTTGTATGCTGAATGGAAAATATCTATATGCTTATTATATTGGAAAACAGTCCAATAATTGAGAAACTCTACAGGTAATTGAGAAACTCCACACCAGTGGAGGGTGTTCAGTGATGGTTATGTCTTCCTGAGCTGGCTACAGAGCACAGGGGATAGAGGGGTATATGTTAGTAATTTGGTGCTTATTGCTGTTAGGAAAATAGCATCACAGAGGGTGGAAAATGTCTGTTGGTAGTGGCTTCTCAAACTGCTCTCCATAACCTAACATTCAAAAAGTACTGATTTTATTCTGACAACATGGTAATGTTAGAATCAGTTCTGGAAATCTCAGGGAGACATTTTAGCAAGTAATGAGTAAATACCTGAACACCATTTGTTGAGTGGCCTCCTTCTACCCTGCTATCAGAACACTTCTTGTAACTGCTGTGTTACAGACAATCTTTATGAGAATCATAGAATTGTATGGGGTTGGAAGGGACCTCTGGAGATCATCTAGTCCAACCTCCCCACCAGAGCAGGTCTACCTATAGCTGGTTGCAATAGGTCTTTTTACAGCATTTGGCAAGTGCTTGTATCAGTCTGTAAATACTTAAGGTGTTTATTCTTTGGTGGGAGGATTCCTTCCTCAAAGACATACAGAGAAGTTCTGATGTTCATGTCTAACACTAGTGTTATCTGCTGGTTCACTCTTGGGAAATTTGAATTTATATAAAACTAAGTCAGTGTCCTGGTTTCAGCTGGTAAAGAGTTAGTTTTCTTTCTAGTGGTTGCTGTGAAAGGAATGTCAATAATACCTATTTGTAGTTGTTGCTAAGTGATGTTTACACTATACAAGGACGTTTTTCAGCTTCCCATAGAAGTGTAGACAGAAGGATGGAATAACCAGTGAAATAGTCTATATCATAGACCTCATGCTCAGTATAGAAATGGGAGTTAGCTGGGGGGTGGGAATCTGTGATCAATTGCTATTCTGGACGGTACCAATTCACCAGGTGGTGAGAGTGACCTTTGTCGTTATTACTGTTATTTTTCCTTTTCTGTTATAATGTCTATTAAGCTGTCTTTTTCTCAGCCCATGAAGATTTTTTTCCTCTTCTTCCCCCACACCCTTCTTGGGGAGAGGGGGTTAAAGGAGGGCTGATTAGGGGCTGCAGAGTTGTAGTGGACACTGAGACTAAACCATGACAATCAGAACAACACTAATAAAAAAAATAAAAAAAAAGAGGCCTGGAGGAAAGGAGTGGGTCCAAATTCTATTTTATTTACTGTGGCTGGAGAAAAACTTAAGCACATCTGTATGAGTTAACACCTTACTCTGAAGAGATTTCAGAAATATTTTCACCTGTATTCCAGTATAAACCAATACGCCTTATTTTTTTTCCCCAAGTGCTGTTTGAGGTGCTCGAAAGGACTTGTCTACTCTAGTAATCGCAAGCTGTGACTTCCACTAATTCTCATTATTATCACCTGTCTTTCAGATTTCTGGTTGTTTCCGAGGTGGCAGTGAAGCACACCTTTAGCACAGGAAAATGAGCGAGCTTGACCAGTTACGCCAGGAGGCTGAGCAACTGAAAAACCAAATCAGAGTACGTATTGTGTCAGGGGGTCTGGGAGCCACAGTACGGATCAATGGTCACTTGTGTGTCCTGAGGAGAACAGGGATGGATGGAAATGATGCATTAAGTTAAATGCTTTCACAATGTCAAAGTTAATGTTGTGGATATTGAGAAAGGGCAAGCCCATGGAGCTGCTTTAGGAAATCACTGTTTGGTCTTTAATATTGCTTAGAAAGTAAGTCACACAAATAATGCACAGAATGGATTAGATCAAAATGAATGGTTACTAAAGTTTTTCTGAGCCAGACCATAACCAACATTAAGCAACCTCCTGCTTAAAATAAGGTCAGCTATAAGGTTAATCAGGGCTTTGTCCAATTAGGCCTTGAAAACCTTCAAGGATGGAGACTTGCACGGCCTGTCTGGACAAGCAGTTCCATTGCTTGATTGTCTTTGTGGTGGAAATCATGTCACCTTTCTCTCAGAAGAAGAAAATGTTGAAGTTAAACGCTGAATCTGCTCAATGTGTTTTGACAGCAGGCAGCATATTATGTTCATGGTGCAGTTAGGATGGGATCCTCTCTGGATGACAAGCAGAAACGCTTTCTGAACCTTGTTTTGATCAACTTGACAAAACAGAGAATTGAATATGAAGAAATGTACAGAACTTCTTCCAATTCCTCTAACTTTCTTCTCTTGCAGGATGCTAGGAAAGCATGTGCGGATGCCACCCTGGCTCAGGTAAGCATTTCAGAGTTTAATAAGAATTATGAAAGCACATAAAAGCATAAAGAATTATGAAAGCACATCTCTACTGCTCAACAGAAAATTCAGTGTATGACACCATTCCTGTTTCAGATCACAGCCAATATTGACCCAGTGGGGAGAATTCAAATGCGCACTAGAAGAACACTCCGGGGACACCTGGCTAAAATTTATGCAATGCACTGGGGGACTGATTCCAGGTGGGTGCAAGTGATACTAAATCCCCTCCCGTGGGTTCACTGTTCTGTGGAAAGCTGAGCACACAGGAACGTTACTCTTCCTGTTCCTACCACTGGGAACCACTGAGTCTGAGAGAACTCGGACAACCAAGAGACTTCACTAATGCTTAATATCATTTATTTCTTTTAACGTCCATGTTCTTGTCATCCAAATCTAAATTTGATGCCAAAATACCAGTCTTCGTTTACTTGCCTGAAAAATATAGTTGTGGTACCACATAAATTCTGAGGAACTGCGGAGACTGAGTAGATTTATCAGTTGTTTGCTTTTTTTTTCTTTAATGCTTCCTGTTGACTACTGATGTTCAGTTAGAAACTAAATGATACTGGTATCAGCTACTTTCATTCTCTTTTCTTTACAAGAATTTGAAGGTGCAGTAACGGCAGCAAATTTTCAAACTTAAAAGAATATTTTGCTGCTTCCTTGCAGGAACAGATTAAAAAAATTCCTCTTAGGAATTTTAAGTTACAACTAAGGAGTTTGTAAGTTACAGCTATTCTACAGATATGTAGAATTCATTGTTTCAGGCACCTCTGGCATACAGCTTATTTAAAAGATGGGGATTCAATTTCTTGTTTGGCAAAAGTATTTCAAGACACCTCTAAAATATAACCTAGAGCAAAAAGAAAATTAATGCAAAGAGTGGAATACTTTGATTGCACTGTATTGTTCAGCTTGGAAATGGTCAGGAGAAAATGCACAGAACAAATTTGAATACCATATTGGAGTATTTTATCCAAAAATGACTTAAACATGGAGTTTATACAGATTTTTCATGTCACTGTACCTGATCTAGCTTTAAACACATTAAAAGCAGGTAAGAGAGCTCTGAACAATGAATTGGGTACATCACGTTTCAGTCAGGATTGCTGGGTGGGGGCTTCAGCTGGTGTTGATTTTGAGTAAAAAAAAAAAAAAAATCTTCCTAATGCTACCCCTTGTTAGTGATATCTTTGCTGTATTTCCTTTTCATTTCCATTATATTTCTGTGCTGACATTCATTCAGAGTTTTTGAACATCTTAGAACTTAAATTCCTGTTTTAAAAATTAAAAAAAAATAAAATATCTTCCTAATGCTGCCCCTTCTGTTAGTGATATCTTTGCTGCATTTCCTTTTCATTTCCATTATATTTCTGTGCTGACATTCATTCAGAGTTTTTGAACATCTTAGAACTTAAATTCCTGTTTTAAAAATAGGAAAAAGGAAAAAGATCTGAAGGCTGTGTGTAGAACACAGAAGTGCTGACTCCTCGGTTCCGAGATGGAGTTGTTAGTTACATGGCTACAGTTTTCCTGAAGCCAGAATGTGTTAATGTGTAGGTGTTCCATCACACATTCCCATAATATTTAGCATTGAAATTGAGTACTTGCAAAATTATTTTTATAGTGCCAATAACTGAATTGGGTAATGCTGCACTGTACTTCTATGGTTTCAAGTACTTTGGCCTTGATAGTGGAGACAAACGCTGTCACAAAGATGTTCCTCCTTGTCTTCCTGCAATGTTTTACCTCTTGTTTTCTCTCCAGGCTTCTAGTTAGTGCCTCCCAGGATGGCAAACTTATAATTTGGGACAGCTATACTACAAACAAGGTAAGACTAACTGATATGTGGTTTCAAGATTGAGTTGTTAGTTACATGGCTACAGTTTTCCTGAAGCCAGAATGTGTTAATGTGTAGGTGTTCCATCACACATTCCCATAATATTTAGCATTGAAATTGAGTACTTGCAAAATTATTTTTATAGTGCCAATAACTGAATTGGGTAATGCTGCACTGTACTTCTATGGTTTCAAGTACTTTGGCCTTGATAGTGGAGACAAACGCTGTCACAAAGATGTTCCTCCTTGTCTTCCTGCAATGTTTTACCTCTTGTTTTCTCTCCAGGCTTCTAGTTAGTGCCTCCCAGGATGGCAAACTTATAATTTGGGACAGCTATACTACAAACAAGGTAAGACTAACTGATACATTGCTGTGTAATTCACTTGTAAATCGAAAGGAAGGAAATATTACCTGTAATGATTTTAGCTGCGTTACTTCCGTAGTCCTAAGACTAAATTTTGAATTCTCCAAAACAATAAAGTTAGCATTTAAAGACTATAACAGTGCCTGAAGTGCACTGTGTATGGATTGCTTTCACAGTCCTAAGACTAAATTTTGAATTGAAGTTAGCATTTAAAGAGTATAACAGTGCCTGAAGTGCACTGTGTATGGAAATGTGCACTGCAAATGGCAAACTATGAAATAGTTAATTCTAGCTAATGTTTTGATTTGTTTGGACACAGCAGAGAAACTGATCGATAGAGAGCAAGGAGTAATCAGCCTGTTGCACCAGAGCGGTCAGAGATTTAAGCGCAGCCGTAGTAATTTGTTGTCTGCAGTTAAGCATTGAGAGACCTGACATATATAACTGTAGCAGCAGAGGAACAGACGGTAATCTCTACTGTTTACTTAAGAATGCAGGAAGATTGTTAATATTGCATGAAATCTCACAAGATGTATAAGGATATCATCCCTTTCTTAAAGATGTTACGGACAAATGTGAAGGATGAATGCAACGAGTTAACAAGACAGAACAGGTTTAGCTTCAATAATTTTTAAAATGAAGTTCTGAGTACAGAATGACAAGGAAACATGGGGTAGTTATTTAAATATGAAGCTTGATTGCTTGCCGTGGGTTTCCAAAGAGGGATTTAAATCGCAGTGAAAGTAGCGATTTCCTTACTTGTTCATTCATAGCACAGCATCTAAGCCTGGAATTGGCACTTTTGCTGACTGTACTTGGAAGTCAATATTTTCCTGAATCTATAATAAACCAATAGTAATCAGAGCACTGAAATGAAACAATTTAGTTTTTACCAAAATTGCTGATTAAACTGGATTCAGGAAAGGCAAATCTGAGGTTTTAATTACGTCATTACTTAGTCTGGCAAGCTATATATGCAAGTTACCCTCAAAATAGTTTGATGCTTAAGCAGCCAAAGACTCTTTTTTCCCCCCCCAACTGTTTTCAACTTGTCCTTTTGACTAAAAGATGATGTGTGGTTTGCGAGAGAGGTGAAAAAGTGATGGTAAATTATTGTATCAGTTATTTTGCAGATGAAATACATTAATGTCTTGGTTTCAGGTGCATGCTATTCCCCTGCGTTCCTCTTGGGTCATGACTTGTGCGTATGCTCCTTCTGGAAATTATGTGGCTTGTGGTGGTCTCGATAACATCTGTTCCATTTATAACTTGAAAACTCGTGAAGGGAATGTACGTGTCAGCCGTGAACTAGCTGGTCACACAGGTGAGTACCCGTTCAGAATGATCTAAGTTACTTAAGCACATGGTGAAGATTCTTTTTTAAAAAATCTTTAAAATATCATTTCCTGCTTAAAAATATATGCTTCGTTGTGCACCTTTGCTCCTCAGGCAGGACCTTAGCTGCATGCTGCTTATTAAATAGCTTTCTCCCTCTTTTTTAAAATCTTTTTTAAAGATGATGCTCTTTGAACAAACGAAGTGTAATAAGAGTGAGTTTTAACTTTTCAGTAACAGGACAGCTGCCTTCTGATGGAGCCATTATTTAGTTGTGGAGGTTTGAGTTCTCTCATTGCTTCCTCTTCTGTTTTTCCTTCTCTCCCTTCTTCCCGAAATACAGTAGCTTAATTTTTCCCTTCGCTTTCTGTTTCTAAGGTGGACTGTCTTGTGATTGATGAGAAAAGACTGTTTATTTTCTTACAAAGCATGATTTATGTAATTTAGAGGAACTGCGTACCCTCTGGGCATAGTTAAGGTTGTGAGAATGCAGTGTTGACTTGACCTTCAGATAGTGGCTGTGATGTGACCAGTAAAGTGATTTCTAAGAAGGTATCTTCTTTCCCTGCTTCCCTCCTGCCCTTCAGGACACAGGGAAAATTGGAATGATGTTTGAACACAAAGAGCTTTGGCTTTCAGTATGTGGCTGTGTGTGTATCAACATACTGAAAAATACTTCAGCAATAAAGATGCTATGATATTCTAGCTGCTTAATGGTCTTTATGGTTATAAACTGTGTAACTGGGAGAACATGGATTTTTACGTAACTTGAGAAGCAGAATTTTGCTGTTATACAAGGGATGTCAAAGGAGCACCTTTGATACCTGAGCAGTTTGTGTGGAATCTTCTTGAAGGAACAGTTTCAATGACCTGCTTTTCTGTTGTGGAATTGAACAAAGCCCATAGGTAGGAGCTATAGTTTACAGGTTTTCATGTTTTGCTGTAGTTTGGATTTTCTGAAGATGTTTGTGCTTTGTGAGATCGAGGTGGCTGGCAGGACAGACTAACTTTGTAATTGGAGTTGTTACGTTGATAGTTTGGTGTGTGGTCCTTCAGTACAAAGAAGCTTCAGAGCGTTCAGTTGAACTTCTTTGATGCTGTTGTTGGGAAACATTCAATGTATAAGCTCTGTTCTTTGTACTGACCAAGAATGAAGTTCATTTTTTCCTCAATAGTTGTGTGATACAGTTGAGGTCATAAGTGTTTGTTGCTCCTGGAGGCAGCAATGTACAGATCCACTTTCTAAGAAAGTTTATTGTAGGGTCACCTGTACTTCCCTCCAGCTTGGCCAGGGGATGCCATGCTTTCAACTCCTTCTTTCTCTTCCTCCTCTCCCTACTCTCTACCAAAAGAAAAATTGGCAAGGTATTTCCAAAACAGTGCCTACCCTGTTTGAGTAAGCTGCTTAAGTTTTATTTTCTTCTGTATCACAGCCATCTTTGTTTAGGTGGACTTGCTGGGATACCAGTATATTGTTGTGCCAGTGTAGTGGTTGAACTGGGCATCGTCTGTAAAGAGCCATTTTGCCCAAACCATTGGAGGTTCCAGTATAAAAATGGTCTGTGTTGTGTTTTAATCTTATATGGTGGATCATGCTTCATCTTCAGGAGAGGAAGAAGCAACATGTAAGAAGCCAATATGCAACGTGCAGAGTAATCTCTGGTCTTATTCATCAAATCCTTATTTTGTTTTCAGGATACTTGTCATGCTGTCGTTTCTTGGATGATAATCAAATCGTTACCAGCTCTGGCGACACCACTTGGTAAGCAGCAACATTTTGACATGATTGTTAGTAATGACTTTTCACAGCTATATTTTTGAAGGAAACTTTATTCTTCATAAAACTAATAGTTATCCAGGAGACTAAATGTGATTAATTATTGTTCATATGTCACGTTTTTTGCTAGTAATGGAAAAATTGGTGTTTCAATTTTGTTAGCTTTGGCTGTTTTGTTGTGCCCGTGTTCTGACCTAATTTTCTGTGTTAGGATGGTATGGGGAATTTCTTTTACTTGGAACTATTTGGCTTTCAGAAAAAAATGTGTATTAGACTAATGACATCTCAAAGTTGTTTGGTATTCAGTATTTATTACTTAGTCGTGTTTGGATTTTTGTAATACAGAATTTAGTTTATGTTGCTATTCAGAAGAGCTCCTAGAAAATATTCTATGGTGACAGCAGATGGGGTTTTTTGAGGAGAATGTAGGTGTATGCCTTTAAATGCTAGGTTCTGAACAAAAAAACCCTCAATCTTTGTTTTTCATAGATTTTTCTGATGCAAAAATTCATTAAATTTTTCTAATGAAATTAGATTTTAATTCATTAGATTTTTTAAATGAATTTCTTTCTAATTCTTAAAAGCCATTCCAGCCCTCCCCAGCTGCAGCTCTGAGAGCAAAGGTTGTCTAACAAATACCCCTCCTACACAGCATCAGCCTCTTTGAATGCCCAGCTATTAGTCGACTGATTCAGAGTAGCTATTGAATGTATACAGTTGAGTTTTATACAGAAATGTTTCTAAGTCTGTATTTGTTGGATGGTTTAGAAAAAACAAACAGTTTGCTTAAAATGATGCTCTTTATAAGAGAATACAGGAGTTATTGTAGTAACTCTACAGTTGTCTGGAAACCAGTTTGTCCTTGACATCACTTTGGTTCAGCCAAGCTTCAAAGTACAGTCCTGTCTTATTGGCCTAATGAAATCTGCTGCTGCTGGGGGACAGTTTACTGAGAAATGACAGAAATTAAAAATCCTTAATCTTCCTTAAATGTTTAGAGCTCTTGTTAGGGAGGTGATAGTGTTCTTTCATCCTCTTATACTCTTTGATTGTCACTGTAGTAGTGATTTTGCTGTCTTGGAAAGTGGTGCAGCTTTAAGGTGAGAGACATAATTCACAAAGTTACACGTCCTCAGTTCTTAAAAATGAGAAATACTGACTCAGCTTCTGCTGCAGACTTACCAGTGCTGCTTTAAATCAACCTTGGAGTAGTACTGGACAATAGCTGTTGGCATGTCACAAGAACTTTGTGTATAAATGCCATGAGTGTTAATCATTAGGTTTTTTGCACTGTTTGTGCAATGTAGCACCATTATACGGTAGAATTGCCAAAGAGTTCAACAAAGAACTGTTTTTTCTACTCTCATTATATTTTTTGCTCATTCTTTATGGAGTTTTACTTTCTAGCAGTGATATACATGAACAGGTTTAGACAAGAATTGCTGTCAGAACCTTCCAATGGAGCACAAATGTGTTGATTTTTTTGCCTTTTTAATTATTCTTTCAAGCGCTCTCTGGGACATAGAAACTGGTCAGCAGACAACTACATTTACTGGGCACACTGGAGACGTCATGAGTTTGTCTCTTGCTCCTGATGCCCGGTGTTTTGTTTCTGGTGCCTGCGATGCCTCTGCCAAACTGTGGGATGTCAGAGAAGGAATGTGTCGGCAAACCTTCACTGGCCACGAGTCGGACATCAATGCCATCTGTGTAAGTATCCGCTTGAACAGAGGACATGGGATTTAAATTTATGTTTATTTCTCTGTCTTAGCTCTTAAGCATGTACTGGGTGATGTAGTATTACGGCATACTTTCTTTAATTAATAGTTTTTGTAGCTGGGGAAAGTACCTTGGCATACTTTCTTTAATAGTTTTTGTAGCTGGGGAAAGTACCTGAAATTTATACAACTTTAGATCCATTGTGGTAAATTGAAGCAGTTGTTAAAATAGTGTTTCTTTGCATGCTCTTAATTAAACTGGTTTTGCCATACCCCTGTAGTGGAGAGGTGTATGTTCTTCTTTGCTGCCATACCCCTGTAGTGGAGAGGTGTATGTTCTTCTTTGCTGCCATACCCCTGTAGTGGAGAGGTGTATGCTCTTCTTTGCTGCTTCTTTTTCCCACGTGGCCTGTACAAAATGGTATGTTCAATGAGACAAAGGAATCAAGTCTGAAACAACGTGCCTTTTTTTTTCCTCTCCCTGGCTACAGTTCTTCCCAAATGGCAACGCGTTTGCCACAGGCTCGGATGATGCTACGTGCAGGCTTTTTGATCTTCGGGCCGATCAGGAACTTATGGTTTATTCACACGATAACATCATCTGTGGCATCACCTCTGTAGCATTTTCCAAGAGCGGACGTCTCCTCCTAGCTGGGTATGACGACTTCAACTGCAACGTCTGGGACACGCTGAAAGCTGATAGAGCAGGTAAGAGGTTTTGGTTTTAAATATTGTAAATGCAGCGTGACATACTGAATGTGTGAATTGTCGTAGGCACAGACTTCTTAATATTCCCTGCCTCAACTTTCAGACTGTGATAACCTTTTTCAGGGTGACCAATGATTAAAGCAGCTTAAGTGATGTTAACAAATAAATTGGAAAACTTCTAAAAGATAGAAGGGAACAATGGATGTCTGAGAGCAGGAAGATTGCCATTAAAAAAAAGATTTTGGAGGTGGAGGGCTATTTTTTATTAGACTTTATGGCATTGTTTATGTATGAACTGTTCAAAGCAATTCAACATTAATGTTGCTATTTATATAAAACAATTTAAATGGATGTCTGAGAACAGGAAGATTGCCATTAAAAAAAAAAAGATTTTGGAGGTGGAGGGCTATTTTTTATTAGACTTTATGGCATTGTTTATGTATGAACTGTTCAAAGCAATTCAACATTAATGTTGCTATTTATATAAAACAATTTTGTTCTGATACTTGTAGAAGTAGCTGTAGAGACAACCAGTGAAACACCACACACCGTGGAAATTGTCTTTTGAGGAAATGAATATGAAATTTATGGTCCAAAGATTAAGATAATTTAACTGCAGTTCTTTAAATTGAGAACTTATATTAGAAAAAAGGAGAAAAGGTATAAATTAGACCATGAATAGCTTGTTATTTTCATCAGAACTGGGAATGAGAATGAGGATCTACTGTTTCCAAATTAAGTGATGTAGTCTTTTAAAATTTTCCAAGGTGGGTTTTAAAAGCAACCAAAACCCACCAGCCAAGCAGCTTGAACCTGCAGTTTAAAGGATTAGTTGCAAGTATGTTATTTGGTGCAAATTGACTCATTGCTTTCAGGGGAGGATGTACTGGAGGTAGGAAAAATATAAACAAACATATAACCTTCAACTTTACAAAACAGTTTCCGTTTGCTTTGGTAAATTCTGTCTCTAGAAGCTTTGTTTTACCACTCAGGTCTTATTCTTTGTTTCTCCCAAAATTCACAGTAGCTTTTATCAGTGCTGAGAAGTTGGAACTGTGGACACTGGGTTTATATGTTGTGAAACAGCATTTGGTTGTATTGGCAAGTTAATGGTGCCAAATACAATTATTTCAGTGCTGAAATGTATTTTATGACTCAGCTTTGTGTGTTGATACTTGCAACTTGTACTTTGATTATTGAGACTATAAATGTGTCCATAAGCCTGCATGGCGATAAATTGAGAAATTTCTCTCAATTAATATCTAGGTTAGTTTACAATTGGCTGTATTTAAGTACTGTCAAAACAATTAGTGTGGATTTTCCTGTATTTTCTTTTTTTGAAGACCTTCATTAAGAACTGAAGGAGGTGGTGATCTTGCTTACCTGGAGAAATGAGAAACAGCTCTTTGTATTGCTCTGGGTTTGCAGTCCATGTACTCATGAAGTGTGATTTTTTTTTTTTTTATTGCCAAGTTTTAGAACAGATTAAAAGAAGTACTTTGGGAAGGATTCTGCTTATTAAAATGTCCTGAGATTTAAGATTGCTGAGCAGATTTAACACTTCCATCATGCCTGACATTAAAATGTCCTGAGATTGAGCAGATTTAACACTTCCATCATGCCTGATTCTACATTAAACTCCTTTGTGGTTATTTATTCATTTCAAATTGTATCAGACTTATTGGTGCTCTTTGTTTTACCAAATTGCAGCATTTACTAAGGGTGATGGTAGGCTGAATTTTGATACAGGACCCAGAATTTACTGTGGAAATAGCATTAACTCCCAGGTACTTGTTAGCTCTGGCAGCTGAATTTCTGAAGATTCTATTGTCCACTTCAATGCTTGGGATTTGGCTCCTGCTGCAGAAATATATGATTCCTTGCTGAGGCTCAGACACTTGTATGAGTTTAATGGGATCTGGAGATTAATGATGTTACTCATCCAGTGTTACTGCTTTTATAAAATATATCAGAAATGTTACTACTTCAAACATCAAGACTTCTTGTGTATGAAGCAGTCATTTTTATACTGAATTAACAGTTAAAAATACTAATTTTTAAATATATCAGTTTGTGTAAGAACTAAGACTTTTAATTCATGTTCTCTATTGGAGAATAGTAATTGGAGGGGAAAAGCCCAAAACACAAATGAGGAGAGTCCTATGAGCACTGTAATTGTTGTAGAAAGGTTAAGATTAATTTTAAGTCTATCAAGAATATCTTAGCTCAGTGCTTTGGACTGGAAAGAGCTTGAACATAATTAGGTTTTCTTTTTACCTCCTTGAAACTGTTAAATTAAAGGGGATAGAGGAAAATGTTGGCTCCCTTAATCTTTCTGTTTAGTGTCTCAATTCTTTTTTAATGGTACTATAATTGAATTGTAGCAGATCTCTGTATTGACAAATAGATTGTATGTAGGAGTTTAAGTCTTGTAAGTGCTTGTAAACATAGTAAGATAAAATTAGATGAAAAATGCTTTAGTGTTGAAACATAATTCAGCTTAACTTCTGAATTTACACATCAAAATTTTTGTAAAATCTAATTCTTTTTCTATGTCTACAGAGAAGAACTACTAAGAGCAATGTAATGCATGGTTATACTATATCTATTGCTATGGCATTGTCAGCAGAATTTTTGGGGCTGTGATTTCACAACTCATAAGAAACCAATAATGGTCAATGTGGGGAATATACAGGAAAAAATTTGGAGTAATGCATTTACAGATTTACCCCCTCATGAACCCACCCAATTATATCTAAGTTTGTGCTCATAAAATCAAAAGCATTTAAAAATTCCAGCCATGGTTGTTCAGGATTTTTTAATGTATGGGTTGACTAATCCAAACACGTGTGCCTCAGTGTGATTTGAACTGAAATATCAAAATAACTGAAATTATTAAAATAATGTAATATGTTTGTTGCGTTTTCTTATTTATAGGTGTCCTTGCCGGTCACGATAACCGTGTCAGTTGCTTAGGTGTGACTGATGATGGTATGGCAGTGGCAACAGGATCATGGGACAGCTTCCTCAAGATCTGGAACTGAAGTAGGTAGGTATCCAATTAAGGTATTAATTAAGTTTGGTGTTCAGAATGCTTTTATCCAACTCCAAAGAGTGCGGTTTTGCTGCTGCTGCAAGCTTTTAGCTCAGATTAGGAAAGGCACTGGGGGGGGTGGAATCAGTTTGGTTTTTTCAGAAAGCTATTTGTTTAATGTATGCAATGACTTTTTTTGTGATGGACTATTTTTGGCATATTTTATTTTACGGTCTTTTGAATCTGGGTTGGTAAATAAATGGCGTTCTTGAAAATGGTGAGATAATGGCTAAATGCATTCAGTGGGTAGTGAGAGCAAAGCTTGAAACTTGATTATGGTTTATCAAAGTGCAACTTCTAATAAATCTTTCTGTGTGTCAGAAGAGCGGCGGACTCCATGACTGGAAGAAGTTTCCAACGGTTGAAAATTAAAAATGATAGCATATCCAATCCAACCATACTAACTTGGACCCCCATCCTCCCCAACTTCAAAGGGCAAGATCTTTTCCGTCTCCTGTTGCTGAAATGAAGAGCACAATTACCTTTCCAAGAAGAATTTCTGTGTTGTAAGCAAAATGAAATTGTGCATTCCTTTTGGGACCATTTTTTTTTTGTCTTGAGAATTTAAAAATGAAACACTATCATAAAAGCATGACCAGAAAATAAACTTGAGCATAATTGTGAAACAGTTAGCTTTCACTGTAGTTTCCAAGTTGAAGTTAAGGACTTTATCTCACACACTTGCAAATTTTAAAGTCATGTTTGTAGCAGGATTTTTTTCAAGTTTCCTTTTTAAATACATTTCTTTATGTATTTAATTGAGCAAAACAAGGGAGTCCTAGCCCAGAGCATCTGGGGGTTGTTAACGCTGTAAATTTAGTCCCTAATTTTTTTTATTTTATTTTCTAGTATCACAGATAATTGTTGCACAAAACTTGGCATATATAGGATAATGTTAAGCAGTAAGGTAACCAAGCACATGCTGTAAAAGGTAATGAATGCTTGTTTAAAGAATCCTTTCACCTTTTATGGATAACAAATGCAATCCTTGGTCCCTCCTGCCCCCCCCTTTTTCACCACACTGATTTTTTTAATCTGTTTTGGTTTTGTCCACTTGAAAGGGCAGTTTATATATCCTAACACTATCCTATAAGTCTCAACAACCAGGAATCTCTGTTTTCAAAAGAGACCTATCCTACACTTGGGTATTGAGTCAATTCTTTGTGTATGAAATGATGTACAAATCAATGTTTTGAAAATAATGATCTTGAACTTTCTAAGTTAAACAAAAAAAAAACCTTTTTTGATTGTTTGCCATATTGGGTGGGTTTACTCTTAGAATCGCATGCTGTAGAAATGCTAAAAAGTGCATATTGGACTAAGTCCTTAGATGTTTTTTCTTTGAAGAAATAACCTGTTTAAAAACTGTAACCATTGTCGCTGTATTCATTTATTGTTGCTACTCTGTGCATAAATTATGAAGAACTCAAGTACAAAGCTATGCACGTTTTGGAGTAGCGTGATAAGTCACTTTTTTTTTTTAAAAAGAAACAGCCTGTTCAAACAATCGCTGTCAAAGATTCTGGGGTGTGGGAGGAGGGAACCTAGACCATCTTCTTTATAAATCAGTTCCTCACAGCCAGTTCCTCTTGTAGGATGAGTCCTTTGCATCTGATCAGAGTCATTTTTGTAATGAGCAGGTTTTCCTGGCTTTCTTTTCAAATAAAATGTTAAAAGCAGCAGTGTTTGGACAGCAGATTGTTCTGTTAAACTTTCCTATCTTCTCACTGTATCCAGAAATGCTCCTTCCTAGCAGCAGTAGTAGCTTTTCTCCATTTTGTTTTTTCTGCAACATTCTGTACAAAAATGTGCTGTAATTGTGCGTTAGGCCTGGATTTGGCATAAAAGATGAATTCCCTCTTACTCTCTCTCATGAAACTACTCTGTAGAGCTTTCTCCACGCCCTGTATCCCTCTTCACCTTTTGTATTTAATTTTAAAGTCAGTGTACTTCAAGAAAGCTGGATGCAAGATAGATACTATATTAAAATGTAATGTTATTTAAGATGTAATAAAGCAGTTTGACATGAGTTTTGACTGATCTGTTTTGCAGCTTATTGTTCAACCCACAAAACGGCTTCTTCTGGCAGGATTTGAGTTAAGAAATAAACACACGAGAGAAGTGTATGCTGTCCCAAACCAAATTGTACGGTATTTTAAAATAGCTTGAATTTTTAATGGTTAATTGGGCCGAGCATTCAGTGTGTTAGAATGTGTGTATTCATGAAGGGATGTGGGTTTTGTTTTAAAGCTAAAAACAGAGTTACAAGATTAACTAAAACCCTCAGTATTTTTGTTATTGGGACGTGTCACCAGCAGTATCTGCAAATGTATGTGTAAATGTGCAATATGTGTTAACACTGAAGTACGTGGAGCTTAGTGGCATTTTGCCTCCTCCACTCTTAACTAGTTAAGATGGACATTTCTTGATTTAACTGCTAGAGCTACTCGAGCTTAATCAAAAACTGCTGGTAGCTCTTAGCTCAAGCTGCAAATGAGAGCAGCTTGTATGATTTACGTGGTACACATCACAAAAATGCTTTGTGGAACATAAGTGTAACACCTGAAGCAGGAAATCAGAGCATAAATGTTTAGTAACTTCTTTTAAAACTTTTGTGTCCTTTAATAGGGAAAGAATTCAGTGGAACATCTTGTGTTATTGCCATTTGAGGATCTGGCCAAATAAGCTCTGTTGTCATTGTTAGCTGTCCTTACTGTAGGTATTGAGAAGGGTAAGTAGTTGTCATTTTCATACTCAGTGAGAGCAAAGTCTCCCCAAGGCAGAATTATATCTAAATGTAAAAAAAAAATATGGATTTTATACCCACAGAAGCAAATTCCTGTAGATGTAAAAAAAAAAATAAAATGGATTTTATACCCACAGAAGCAAATTCCTGAAAGGAGGTGTTGAAAGGCAGTTGATTTAATAACTTGGTATTGGCCAACTTGAGGGTTATATTTCATATTTTTCATCAGTAAAGTCTCTTCTCTTGTTTTGACCTGAACAAAAGTGGATTTTCCCTCATTTCACATCAACCAAGAAAAATTCCAGTGCCATGGCTTGGTTTCATACCAAACATGGAAATTCTCAGCCTCAATGGAGAATTTTTTTAAAAGCTGTAAGTATGGAAAATATGATGGTGACATTGCTTAACTAGCAGCCGTTAACTGAGAGCTTTGGGTTTTTGTACTGCGAAATACTGGTAAGTAGCTCATGGCTGGAAATGCTTAAATTTGGGAATTCAAATTTAGTCTCTTCCAATTCCAAATGGTATAGCTGTTTTTTCCACTCACATGGCACATTTTTATTCCAACGGATGTTTCATATGTGACTTTTATCTTAGATTAGACAAATCAATGCAGACATGATCTGTCTTACCTTCCTTAATCTCTATCCATATGTTAAATTACTGCTTCCTGCCCCTGCTGAGAATGCCTTTGCTGGCAATAAAATACCTGCCAAGATAGTAATTTCTTGTGTCAAGAGGCTAATGTGTACTGTGATTTATTTGAAATACAAACAGTTGCAATTGCCTCATATTACAGACAGTTCCTCTGTTAAATATGAAGCTTTAAACTGTATTAGTTTAAATATGTCTGTCTTTGTATACTTAGTTATTCAGGGAGCTGAAATTGAAGGAAAATGGGTATGCAAAGTGAGGAGTGCTGAACTCTTGTGTCTTTGACTTTGGGCCAAGCCTTTGAGTTTTCAGTGCCTAGGGTGGGCTTGGATTGGTACCCATATCAAAATGGCTTAAGTAATCCTAGCTACAGCAATGGCAGTAACGTGGCTCCTGTAGGCTTTGAAAAGATTTCTGACTTGAAGATAATTGTGGGTGTGGATCCAAAAGAGATTTCATAAACTGAGAACACTAATGTGTGAGAATGGTTTGTCTCTGCTCAATCTTGGTGGCAGCCCTGGCAGTTTCTTACTTGTGGAGTAAAGAGAAGGTGTCTTTGCAAAGGAGGATGGAGTGAAATTTAATGTGTGTATGAAGCATGTGAGATGATGAAGGTGGATAAGAGCCATAGATCTGAGGTATTTGGATCATGAGTGTGGGTGCAGAGGTGGGAACAGGAGTTAGAGTTGTCTGGACCTGGCTTGGAAGGTGTGTCATGGCAATAGAATGGACTTCCATGGGATTGGAATAGTCTCATGGAAGAAGTCAAGTGAAGGAAGAGAGAACAGATTTCTCAATCTCGGTACCTAGAGTAAAAACTTTTAATTAAAATGTTTTCTGTGCCCTTCATGGTCTTTAATTTCTTAATGAGTTAAATGTATTGTGAAAGATCAGAGGTTCTACTGCTTGTAGAAGAAAAGATCTCAGTTGGGCTTTCTAACTTTTGACCATTAAGTGCCCTGCAGTATGTGTTTTAAACCAGCTGTGAAACATACTTAAAATTACTGATTGAATCATGCCCTATAAGAGCTAAAAATAGAACGATCCGCTTTCTGGGTAGTGGCAGAGTAAATAAAGAATAATAAAACCTGTCACCCTTGCTGAGTTCTGTGTTACTTGGCCTGAAACAAATCAGGATCCTGTGGGGTATTATGATTAACACTGTTTCTAGTGTAGGTGTAACCATGAATTCAGATTTGAGGGGAAGGAATAAAAGAACCAACTAATGAACAGGTTCTAACAGCAGTTGGCTATTTTTGCACAGTGATGCTCTGCTGTTCTTATCTTCTTATGATCTCCAGAAAATCTAGTTCTGCTTTAAACATCAAGCTACTCAATGGATCTGAGTTGAGTTGGTCACTATTTATATTAATTTCCAAATTGTAAAAATTCTCCTGAAGTATGTGAAAAAATGAGGTTTTCCTGTTTCAGTGTTGTATGAGAAAGGGAGGAGGCAGAGCTGGAGAAAGTTGGGAAAGAATAAACACTAGATTTCAGTTCCACTGGTGTAGAACAGGGATGCTTTGCCTGTTCCCTTGTCACTGCTGCTCTGAACGGCCCCATCCCCAGAAAATTCCCTGTATGGTCAGGGAATACATCCTGTATCCTGAAGGGCAGCTGCTTGCATCCTGTCAGATGGGATATATTTTTTTTTTCTGGCAGTGTTATTTGCTGATCTAAATATTATGACTTGGGTCCAGCGTACCTGATGAGTTAAATTCCTGCTCTGTCTCCTTCTGTCTTTTCTTAAACATTGCTGGATGCTGTCTTTTTCTCTTCTTCCTGTTCTGAAACCTGATGCGCCGATAAATCAAAATCCAGGGCCCTGCTTGGTCTGTCACTTGGAGTGAGGAGATGAAGGCAGTGATTCTGACGTGGCTGGATGTCGTTCCAGGCCTTCTTGCCTGTGTTAAACCATCTCTCCAGGAAACGCTCTTCAGACGATCCCCAGTTCCCATTTTCTGACAGGAGACAGTACATGACTGGCAGATTTCTGGCTTTCTGGCCACGGGGCCTCAGGTTTGGATCTGTGCTTTGCTAGTTTGCAACCGGTGTGTATTTGAGAGTGTTGCAACGCAGACCAGGGAGAAGTTTCCTCATGGAGCACTTACTCTATGGGTTAAATCAATTCAGTGGAATTGGGAAAGCTTGAGCTCACACTTCCCATGGTGGTTCCTAAATTCTAGTTGAATATCGACAAATTGTGGGGTCCCAGATCAGGAGCTGGTGTTCCAGAGCCCTTCCCTTGGATAATCTGGGCCCATTCAAAGTATGGTCATTTAATTGATGCCAAGTTGACTCATTCTAAAACTGTCTACTCTGCTTTTTCTTCAAAAGACAATAATAAAATCTCCAAGGAGTATTTTGTAGATGTGTATGGGACAGTAATACAGATGATATTTGTAAAATTGCCCAGTGTGTCACACGGGGAAAACAAGTGATAAATGTGAATAAAAGCTGGGTGAGCTTCTCATTGCTCAGAGCTGGCTGCTAAAAACTCATCCCTTAGAAACACAGGCCCTGAAAAATACTCATTCAAGTAATTCAGTTTTGTCATAGAACAGAGAGAATCTTCTTTTCCTTCTTTAATCATTCATAAGCCATTTGCTCCAGATGAGTGCAGTGAGATGTGATTGACCCCGAGAGGTAATCAGCTGTTGAGCTGGAAAGGGAAAATGAAAAGTTTATTTTTAAATGGCAAAACAGATAAGGGAGGAAAAAGTCTGTTAAAAAGGATGAACTATTCAAGATGGTAAAATGCTGAGTTCTCATGAAAATTGTCTCTAGAAATACAAAAGGTGCAGCTCCATCTGGTGGTGTGAGACACAATGAAGATGGGTGGTCAGTGAGAGAACATGCACATGACAAAGAAGCCCATGTTGAATCTGGCTGCAATATGTGTTCCTCGTTCCTGTAACCCCTCCTTTGTACCTCTTCAGAGTCCATTGAAGATGTTCTGATTTTTCCTTAAAGACTTACAAACAAATGTTCCTAATATTTACTTTCATAGGGGTTTTCTTTTCAATTTTTCTGTGTAAAATCTTCAGATGGCAGAGGTGGAGAGGTTGAAATCAGCCCGTGTTAACGGGAGCAGGGTCTCTTAGACAACCTTAAATCCAACTCTTAATTAGAAAATAGCGGATGGAGATCATGAAGATGTGTGTATATGTAACTGTTAAACAGCTGCTCTTCTTTGCCTAGTGGGGATCTAAGCTGTTGAATGAACAATAAGTATTCAAGGAGTGACAGCTCTGGGAGTGATGGACACCACTTTGCACTAATGAGAGATCTGGGAGCTTTTCCAAGGATGACTGCATCACTTAATTGAACAATTCTATATTTCATCCACTGCTTGCATCAGATGTGTGTTTAACCCACTGCATTCTGAAAAGCTTGTCAAGTCTTGGGACAAGTTCATGCTGTCAAGTAAGGTGGAAGAATTGCCCGGGGTATGAGGTATTGCTGGATTGTAGAGGAAGGCCAAGGGGTGGAGAACATTCAGTGTGGAGGACACTGGCCAGGCTGGTGTCAGTGGTGGTTCTTAAAAGTGATGTTGGAATTAAGAAATGATTCTGTTGAGCGCGGTTCTATCTTCCTCCTCCCATGGCTTATTTCAATCAAGTGATAGCATCAGACATGGTGACAGGAAATGGAGCAATTACAGATAGACTTCAAGGAACGGCTTATCAGGATTGAAGGGTAAACTTTCATAAGCAAAAGGCTCGTTCTGGTTCTTTGAAGCTTGTCACAGTTCTACACACAAAGAGTAACTTAACCAGAAATACCAGCTGGGAGCCAGGCAGTCTCCTGACCTCAGCTCTGATCCTGGTAAAAGCGAAAGTTCCTCACCAAGTTGTAGAGCTTCAATTAACAGGGCCAGCTTCTCATTCTCTGCTGAAAACAGAAATTAAACCTCTTGAGCCCGTTTTACGATGTGGCAGCTGTATCCTCCTCGCCCTTAGAGTCCAAATTACTCTGTCAGCACTTTGTGCTTCAACCAACATCATCAATTAAAATCTGTGGTGCCCATTGGATGGAAAACGTGCAGTTAAGGTCAGCGGTACCACTGCCAAGGACTTTGAAACCTTTCTGTCCTCGTGCTGGGTCTGAATAGTTCAACTTATTAATAGACTATTTAACTTATTAATAGACTATTTGTAGTGCTTTACTGTGGTGTTTACATGTGGAATGGCAAGCAGCAGTGCTAGCAATAGCAGTTCAGCTTTCTTTGGCAGCTACATTGCAGTAGTATGATGTGCACAAAGAAGCCTTTAAATATACCTTCAGCATATTTATTTTTTTAAAAAAAGAAATCCCTTGCCAAATCTGCATGTGCCCTTTTAAACTACTTTGTCAACTGAATAATGCGATGCCTACATGTGTCTCTCCAGCTAAAAAAAAAGGTAAAAACCTCCCCGTGGATTTCCTCAGGCTCCTGTGAGGAAGGAGTCTCCTCCATTTTTGTTTGCTCGTCCTGTCTGACATCCTCCTGCTCGGGCTGATGAATCTGGGCCGTTGCCATCATTTTCCACCAGGCAGAATCCCTCTAGTGAGCAGCGAAAGATGATGGCAACAGGATCGGGGTGGGATTAGCATGACAGTCTCGTACTGTTGGAGGAAACGTCAACTGAAATACACTTGGGTGTAAGCCAGATGAAGCACAAATATTCTTAATTTTACAGTTTATTCTAGTAGAGATAGATAATCTTATGAGTTGTGTTTGGCTGAGTTCTTCGCAGGACATCCTCTGCAATTATATCACGGGGATTTATGAGCCTATTCCTCCTCCTCACATGATAGCTCTGTTTTCCTTGGTATTGTTGGAGAGGCTCTAATGCTCTGCAGTATGGAAATTCAGCTCTGTGGAGGAAGACCAGACCATCAAATAATTGTCTGGCTCTTTGAAAAGTTGCGTAAATGGGCATCTGCATCAAATCTGGATGTTGTGGATCTTTCCTCCTCCTCCCCTTTTCCATGTCACCAAGCCAGCAACTGTCATTGTTAGTCCAGTGCTGTTCAGGGATGGGTGAAACTGTCTGTGAGCGGTTCTAATTTGTCTCCTACCCTTTGCAGAATGGCTGCCTGCACTATTGCTGATGGAAATCAAAAGACTTGTGACCCTGATGGAAAGCATGTGCATTAAGAACTAATTCACGGTTAGAGCCATGCATTATTGAGGAGCTTTTCCTGCATGAGTGGTCAGGTCCAGGCTCTTCAGCTGCTGGGAGGTGAAGATTATGCCATATTGTGAACCTCAAATACCACTTTTCCGTGGCTTGTATGACATTTGGGATCTGACTTCTGACCTTGTAGCCATAACTGCGTAATTAACTATCATGTTAATTATATCTAAGTAGATTGATTTCTGGTCACTTAGGTTGAAATTTGAAATCTTGGGTTCAGTGGGATGTTTGACAGAATGTGCATGAATTTGATGCTGTATTTTAGGAAAGGAAACAAATCAAAGAGTTGTAAGGGAGCGAGACCCTAAGGTTCATCAGAAGCCTTTTAGCTGTGAATTTTAATGCCTATTACTTTGTAGGCAGAACCTGGTACAATTAAATCTTGATCCCCCTCCAGCTTCTCACTGCTAACGTAATTGCCAAAGTAGGGAGTACTTATATGTGATGTTTTGCTGTAGGTAGAGGTTAGTGGGAGGGTATTTCTTAATTTCATGGGCATGTATTAAAACAGAGCTAAAACTCAAACTCTTATCTACAAGAAAGATGATGCTCTTGTGATTTAATATCATAAAATTGGCCATGTTAGGAGAACGTGTTGAAAATGTGGAGGAAATGGCAGTTTGGATATGATTAACGTGAGGCTCCCGATTCTGCAAGCCGCTTGGTGAGGGAAGGTATTTGTCACAGACCCCCTATTCCTGTGGACACCCAGGTGCTGTCACACTTCTGGGCACACAGAATATATTGGGGCACAATCTCTCAAATTAATGTAACTGGTGCATTTGCCTCCCTGTGATCTTTTGCAAGACATCCTCCCGTGACGAGCATGAAGCCCACACTGTCGGCTGTATCCGGGGTGCTGTACAATGGAACTAAATTTGACTTTGCATTAATTCTAGTGCGTAGGCTGGCTCGAAAGCTGCAGCTTCTGCTGCCACCTGGTGTTGTTGCCCAGTTCAGCCTGGGGAACTCAGCTCAGAGTGATCCATAATGCTTTTCAAGAGTTAAGGGTCTTTCTCAATGTCAAGGTGTGGCCCGAGGGCCAGTGAGGTACCAAAAGGTAGGAATGGCCACTGCCATTCCCTTGTTCAGGCTGGCTACCTTTTCTCCTGCTCCACTTCACAGATTATAAGACTGTTATTCTCAAGGAAGAATATGATGTGTTCTCAAAACCCATCCTTCAGACCTGTCAATCAGAGAAGAAAGCTCAGCAGAATGAAGTTGTCTGAAACTTGGGGCTTCTTCCATTCTCTGGTCTGTTCATCCATTAGGGCAAAGCTTCTCTAGAGACCAGCTGTGAATTTCATAAGCCTTTCATGGACTCATCAATATTATCTGAGCCTCCTGCATCACTTGCTCTTACCATTCTAATCTTGACCCCTACGCTTGTCAGCTTTTTTCCTCTTATTTTTCCTGCTAGGGTCTGATTTACATAAACCCATAAGTCCCTGGCAAGACGTGGACCCTCTTTTTCCACAAGCAATAAGCTCTTCCCACCAGCTCAAAAGATCAGAGGGTGGACCCTCTTTTTCCACAACAAGCAACAAGCTCTTCCCACCAGCTCAAAAGATCAGAGAGGCTGACAGATTCCAAGAGGATCCCACAAAAACATTGCAAATGTGACAAACTGCTGGCACACAAAAAGGTAAACAGACATAGATTTAAGCTTAGCATGCTCTTAAGGGTCTTCATGTTGTCAAAGGTCATCTGCATTTTTTTATTACATCAATGGGTCATACAATTTATATTCTGAGTAGAGAAATAAAACATAACAGAGCCATATGAATGAAATCTTAAATTGTGGGACAGATTTTCACTCTAAAATTAGGAGTTCCAGCAATTACACAGAGGCTGACAGATTCCAAGAGGATCCCACAAAAACATTGCAAATGTGACAAACTGCTGGCACACAAAAAGGTAAACAGACATAGATTTAAGCTTAGCATGCTCTTAAGGGTCTTCATGTTGTCAAAGGTCATCTGCATTTTTTTATTACATCAATGGGTCATACAATTTATATTCTGAGTAGAGAAATAAAACATAGCAGAGCCCTGTGAACAAAATCTTAAATTGTGGGACAGATTTTTACTCTAAAATTAGGAGTTCCAGCAATTACACAAAACCTACTAGGAATGCACAGGCTGCGGGTGGTGTTATGGTGTGTGAGGCAGGTGAAAGTGCAGGGTGAGATGTGCCTTTGATGAAAGATGGTAACCAAACACTCGGGCCAGCATCATTTTTCCAATCCTTGATTTTTACCAGGAACTATGCCCCACTGCATGTTCCCAGAGGCTCTTGCATTTCACAGCGGTTTGGGGATATACAACTGCTATTGTTTCTATGCCCCACTGCATGTTCTTAGAGGCACTTGCATTTCATTAGCGGTTTGGGGATATACAACTGCTATTGTTAAAGAATACTGTTACAGACAATACTCCTGTAAAACCTACCGTGCAAACTCCTCCTGCATCCTTCTGTCTGTCTTAGGCACCGTGGGGAAACGTGCTGTTTCCCTGAATCTTCTACATTAATTTATAAACATGAAGTATGACGAGGAGAACCTTTGGAGCTTAATTTAAAAGTTCAATTAAGACCTTTGCACCACCTCTTGAACGCTAGAGGGCACTGCTGCAATTTTTACAACAGTTATTTTCTGGTTTCTAAGGATTTTAGTGCTCCCTGTTTGCCTTGGAGCAGGATGCAGCAGTGGGAGCAACAGAGACTTGCACCTTCTGCCACTGCCTGTGTCACAGACTTGTTTGGGGACCCTTGGGGACAGAGAGGCACTGTCCTGAAGTGACAGTCCCACATGGCAAAGAACATGCCATGGCTGAGCCTGTGAAATAGCTGATGAGCTCCAAGAGGTGATTACAGTCGGTAGGAATTCCAAAACTGGAAGCCACAGGGAAACTCCAGAACAAGTAAAGAATGAGAATTGGTACCAAGTAAATGTGTGCAGAGTTACATACAGATATATATATATATATACACACACACCTTCTTCAGTCATTCACACATATGAACTCAGTGTAAGGGGAAGCTAAAAAGTGTTCCTTTAAAACTAAACTTGCAAAAGGAATGAGAAAAATCTTTACTGTTTGTTCTGCTTTGAGATTGAATGGGACTATAAATATGTTGGAGGACATTGAAATGTGTAAGGATTAGGACAATTAGAGAAATAGTCCAGGAAAATAGAGATGGCAATTGGTAGGAAAAAGTATCACCTCACTTTGGAGAAATAATAAAATGCAAAACCACAAACAGGGGAAGACAAAGCAGCAGTGCTTCAGACAAGGATCATGGAATTAAAACAGATCCCCAGCCAAATATGAGCCAACAATGTCGTGCCACTGCAGTAAAGGGTAACATCATGCTCATGGTACAAATGGAATTATTCCTGCAAGCCTTGTAAAGTAGCTTTCTTTCCTGATGAGGTGGTAGTTCCTCAGACAGTCCAATAATTGCACTTTTAGGTGCTGTTCTGCAAGAAAACATGATTAAATTGGAAAACATCCAGAAGACACCAATGAAAACACCAGAGAGGCAGGTACCATGCTATGTAAGGACTGTTTAAACAACATAAGTGTTTCAATTTAAAGAGAAGAAAACTGAGAAGAAACATAAGTTTCTGTGTAAAAGGCAGCTAGAATTAACAGAACATAATTTTTTCCCATGTCCCTGGCGAATAGAGTAAAAAGTAATGGGAGTTGAAGATATATCAAGGAACTTTTGCACTAGAAAAAGCTTATTATTTCAGTACTACTCATAACTATTACATTATGTAGCCTGAGGTTGTTGTGGTGTGTCTACCATTAGCGAACCTTAAGAACAGTTTTGGTAGATGGCAGTTAGATGTGGCGTGGATAAAACTGCTCCTGCCTTGGGGCAGAGGAAGGGATGACCTCCTGATGTATCATCATGTCCTATTTTCCCCGTGACTGGGAGTTGTTCAGTAACAGACTTACAACCATTACGTTGCTGACCTGGCTACTGAAATGTTTTCTGAGTAACTAATCTGCTGTCTCACAACAGGTGAATATTTAGAGGCAAAACAGGAAGAGAAAGCACCATTCAGAATCAGCCATGCTTACTGGAAAGCTTTGAAGGTTAGTGGGGAACAGTGCCACTGCTGGAAAACTTGTTCCCTAGAAGTCAAGGAAGAAATCAGCAAACACAGGAAACTCATATGGATCTGTTAGGTCTAAAAAGAAATGAAGTCTTAAAAGAGAAGGTAGTTAGCTGGGGAATGAGGCAGAGACATAGGTCTGGTGGGAGACGGCAACATGCATGGATGTTATTTTGGATGATGCTTTGATTATTATTATTTTTTAAATAGCTGCCTGACCACAGAGTTAGGAAAATGACCTGTGAATGAAGATAAATTGGAGCCTAAGTGTAGTTAGTAATCACCAGAACAAGTCAGTCCTACAAGAGCAGACCAGTGGTTCTCTCTGGTACTTTTTCGGGTGGTGTTATGGTGTGTGAGGCAGGTGAAAGTGCAGGGTGAGATGTGCCTTTGATGAAAGATGGTAACCAAACACTCGGGCCAGCATCATTTTTCCAATCCTTGATTTTTACCAGGATCTATGCCCCACTGCATGTTCTTAGAGGCACTTGCATTTCATTAGCGGTTTGGGGATATACAACTGCTATTGTTAAAGAATACTGTTACAGACAATACTCCTGTAAAACCTACCGTGCAAACTCCTCCTGCATCCTTCTGTCTGTCTTAGGCACCGTGGGGAAACGTGCTGTTTCCCTGAATCTTCTACATTAATTTATAAACACGAAGTATGACGAGGAGAACCTTTGGAGCTTAATTTAAAAGTTCAATTAAGACCTTTGCACCACCTCTTGAACGCTAGAGGGCACTGCTGCAATTTTTACAGCAGTTATTTTCTGGTTTCTAAGGATTTTAGTGCTCCCTGCTCGCTTTGGAGCAGGATGCAGCAGTGGGAGCAACAGAGATGGCACCTTCTGCCACTGCCTGTGTCACAGGCTTTTTTGGGGACCCTTGGGGACAGAGAGGCACTGTCCTGAAGTGACAGTCCCACATGGCAAAGAACATGCCATGGCTGAGCCTGTGAAATAGCTGATGAGCTCCAAGAGGTGATTACAGTCGGTAGGAATTCCAAAACTGGAAGCCACAGGGAAACTCCAGAACAAGTAAAGAATGAGAATTGGTACCAAGTAAATGTGTGCAGAGTTACATACAGATATATATATATATACATGGCACCTTCTGCCACTGCCTGTGTCACAGGCTTTTTTGGGGACCCTTGGGGACAGAGAGGCACTGTCCTGAAGTGACAGTCCCACATGGCAAAGAACATGCCATGGCTGAGCCTGTGAAATAGCTGATGAGCTCCAAGAGGTGATTACAGTCGGTAGGAATTCCAAAACTGGAAGCCACAGGGAAACTCCAGAACAAGTAAAGAATGAGAATTGGTACCAAGTAAATGTGTGCAGAGTTACATACAGATATATATATATATACACACACACCTTCTTCAGTCATTCACACATATGAACTCAGTGTAAGGGGAAGCTAAAAAGTGTTCCTTTAAAACTAAACTTGCAAAAGGAATGAGAAAAATCTTTACTGTTTGTTCTGCTTTGAGATTGAATGGGACTATAAATATGTTGGAGGACATTGAAATGTGTAAGGATTAGGACAATTAGAGAAATAGTCCAGGAAAATAGAGATGGCAATTGGTAGGAAAAAGTATCACCTCACTTTGGAGAAATAATAAAATGCAAAACCACAAACAGGGGAAGACAAAGCAGCAGTGCTTTAATGGGAGTTGAAGATGTATCAAGGAACTTTTGCACTAGAAAAAGCTTATTATTTCAGTACTACTCATAACTATTACATTATGTAGCCTGAGGTTGTTGTGGTGTGTCTACCATTAGCGAACCTTAAGAGCAGTTTTGGTAGATGCCAGTTAGATGTGGCGTGGATAAAACTGCTCCTGCCTTGGGGCAGAGGAAGGGATGACCTCCTCATGTATCATCACGTCCTATTTTCCCCGTGACTGGGAGTTGTTCAGTAACAGACTTACAACCATTACGTTGCTGACCTGGCTACTGAAATGTTTTCTGAGTAACTAATCTGCTGTCTCACAACAGGTGAATATTTAGAGGCAAAACAGGAAGAGAAAGCACCATTCAGAATCAGCCATGCTTACTGGAAAGCTTTGAAGGTTAGTGGGGAACAGTGCCACTGCTGGAAAACTTGTTCCCTAGAAGTCAAGGAAGAAATCAGCAAACACAGGAAACTCATATGGATCTGTTAGGTCTAAAAAGAAATGAAGTCTTAAAAGAGAAGGTAGTTAGCTGGGGAATGAGGCAGAGACATAGGTCTGGTGGGAGACGGCAACATGCATGGATGTTATTTTGGATGATGCTTTGATTATTATTATTTTTTAAATAGCTGCCTGACCACAGAGTTAGGAAAATGACCTGTGAATGAAGATAAATTGGAGCCTAAGTGTAGTTAGTAATCACCAGAACAAGTCAGTCCTACAAGAGCAGACCAGTGGTTCTCTCTGGTACTTTTTCTAGTGCAAATGCCTTGGGGAAAGGACAGGTTTCAATGGGGTCCACAGTCGCTGGAAACCTTCTGTCTGAGGTGGTAGGACCAGTATTTGTACCCAGGCTATTGTAAATGCAGGTGCAGATCTCTTGAGTGTGTCATTCTTTCATCTGAAAAATTAGCTTGCTCTTTTCTATGAAGAAAAGGATCATTTAACTATAGAGCAGGCTGTTCTTTTCATATGGGCTGTTTGGTAGGTATATTTCCTTTTGTGTGAAGGAAAAGGATATCTCCATCACCTTTCTGTGGCTTTCTGAGAACTAGAACAAAGGTTTTGAATGGGAAGGTTTTCAAATGCATCTGTGATCTGAGCATCTGCAAAATACAAGGGAGATGAATATATGAAAAGAAGAATGTTAATAATGCTGGGGTATCGAGAATTCTAATGCAAATGAACCAGCAGTTGGCAGAGACTCCTCTCTTTTCATTTCTGTTTTTGACAGCTAGAAGGGTGTGATGTAAGGCTTATATTCAGAATTAATCCCATCTTACATTGAAGCTTTTGATTCCGGACTGGTTTCCTCTGCGTTTGTGTTGTACTGATCACAGCAACTGTTTTTATATGTTTCTGTTTTCAGAATTATATTTAACTTTTCCCTTTGCATAGATTTTTTCCGAGCATTAATTTTGTCTCTTTGAGTCTGTGTTGTGTTGGCATTGCCTTTAGCTTGGCTCACCTCTTGGAGCAAATCAAGCTGGCTCCATATGACCTTCATCGGCAAATTGGGATCCAAACACTTACTTTTCAAGCTTTTCCATCAAGATTTTAGGTGTCGTGGTAATACCAGCTCACTGGTTAGAATTCTTCCCTGTGCTATTAGATAGCTCATAGGACAGCACAAGCTTAAAGGTCAAAGGAATAAAGAACCTCCATTACAAGAAGAAAATAACAGGAAGAGTAACTTTTTCTATCTAGGGACTGGTTGGGTTTTTTGGGGTGTTTTTTTTGTGTGTTTAATGCAAGAGTACACTCTATAATAATAAGCCAACCACTGCAAAAGAGCACTTTCTTCCAAGGACTTTAGAGCCAGTAAGAAGATATCAGCAACTTTGCTGATGACGGACATCAAAGTTCTTGGACTTAGAACTGCAGTGTCTTAGGGCTGCAAGGAAACGTTTGTTAATGACCAAAGCTGCAAATTGGGTCCCTACTGACTCTCAGAGCAGAAATGTAAGTGCTAACTCATCGTGAGTTAACAAGCATGGGCTGTATTGTGGTAATGACTGTGTGTGTTTGCAGAGCATCGTATGACTACATGGTACTTACCGTAGTCACTAGGATTTGATAAGATTTTGTTGTGGTAACCTAGACATAGGAATAAGTCTCCCATCTACACTCTCTTTGGAACAAGAACATAGTATTTCATACCTGAACTTAGGCAAGAGAAGTCTGCAGTGATAACTCTTTTGCTTGCTAACCCTTGCTGGTGACAAGAACATTGTTTGGCCACTTGACTTTTCATGTCACTTGATGAACTTGTGCCTCTTGGTAGTCAGAATCCTCCCCAGCTGTATAATGGTCTCTGGATGTCAGTGTGACTGGTAACACATGACACCAGAGAGGAATCGAATGTAAACAAACCACCTTACTCTGTTTCCTTGCTATTTCTCGTCAGGCTGTTTTCAAAGTTTGGGCAATTATGGAGGCTTGTGACCCAACTTCCTCCATTGTTACAGTAAGTTGTTTATCTTACTCGTTTGACTTGGGTGGTCTCTGGCCAGTAAAAGGATCCAAACCAACCAGCACCCCTTGCTATCGAGAGCCAAGCAGTAGCTGAAGTGGGAATTTTGGTACATTTTATCTGGTTTTAGGGTCATGGGGTGTCTTCTAATGATGACAGAAATAAGCCAGTTTCCTTAAAATACTGAGAGAGCGCTAGAATTTTGTAAGGCTGGATTCTGACATGTCTCCTATATTACTATCATAAATACCCGGAGCAATGGTGGCTTGGGGACAGGTAGCAACTGCCCAAACCTCCCCAGACAGTCAGGGTGAAGGTATTTAACAGGAAACCAAGAGAAGCTTTTCTCCAGAGTCACCTTTAGTCTCTCCACTTGGAATTGAGGACATTGGCTTTGTCAATGGGAAAGTTTAGCCCAGTGAAGGTTTAAGGGGTGTTTGACTTTAGAGAGATCCTATAGAAAACAGAATTAATTCCTCCGGACTTGGCTTGAAATGCAGTGCTCCAGCAGTGTGCTTGCTTTAGAACACCATATTTAGTCTTTTCTGGGGAAACTGAAGGAACTGGAAACTTTTAAATTTTCCAATTAATCAAGCTGCTTTCCCAGAAAGAATCAAGGTCTCCTGTGAATCAAGGTCTTTCCTAAAAAGAATCACCAGGTTTCCCGTGAACAGTAAAATGGTGTAGTAAGTAGACCTGGTTTTAAACTCTTATTTGTTTTGGGGTAGCAACTGGAAACCCATAAAATATGGACTGTGTGCTTCTTGGGCACACACAAAGAGGCATTTCCTGTATCAAGTGAGATTGATCTTGACAAGATTGATAAAGAGGGAAGTAATTGGTTTTTATCCATTTTGAAGGCAGAAGAATAGACTCCATTAGTCACGCAGGGAGGGACAGGAATGACTCCCCACACACCCCAAGCTGCACCCCGAGCCATTCTTCATAGATCCATCTCGAGACAGGAGGTGAGCAGTTTTGATATTACTCTTCACGTGTTAGATATCTCCAGAATCTCCCCGTTCCCTGTTACCCAAGTTTTCTTTACAAGCTGCCAAGAGCTCTCAATCCTACCCTGACATTATCAAAGACGATCTGTATTGTCAAGTGGATCGAGTGTGGGGCTACACGCCAACATTCCTCACTGCTTATCTCAGCTGTGTCACAGATTTGTTAACCCTTCTGCAAGTCAATTAATCTGGTTTGGTCTTTAAAATTGGGATAATGACTTTTACGTAACAATGGGAGGCGTTTTTAATCAGCCTGAATAATGAATGCAATGCTGTGGCATACGTTGCTCTGTCTTTATGTCAGTGGCTTTGTAGTCCGTGACCATTGATAAGTAGCTTCTTTGTCACACTCATGTGCCACCATTTCCAACAGAATTTAAACTTCATGGCCCACTTCTATTTCTCGTGATTCCTCAGGAATTTTGAGTCACCAGAGAAATGAAGTTTGAGAGGTAAGAACTACGTTCTTCAACCCTGTTAGGCGTTAATAGAGACAATTTGTTAATTGCTTCCTGTTTGGTGGCAATACCTTCTGCTGAAGGTAGGTTTGGGTTGTAGATGGAGGCTGAGCGGAGCTTCTCTGTAACAGACACCAGTCTTCTGGGCGATTAGTCAAACAAGCAATAGCAATTTTGTTAACTTGTCCTTTCTTTTTTTTAATCTAAAGCCAGCCAAATTACATTTCACAGAACTGAGAGCCTTAGGAGGAAAAAAAAAAAAAGCAGTATGTTGTTCATCCTTATTTCTCAGTGTTACTGCTGATGTTTCTCTTTATTTTTCCCCAGTGTCTTCCCTGGGAGAAAGGCAGCACAACCTGGGTTTGAATGCTGAGCTACGCTGTTCTTGTTGTGGCTCAAAAGTGACATAAGACACTGTTCTCATGGCTCTTCAGCCTGTGGAGGAGGGACGAGGTGTTTCCAGTCTGGCTGTTCTTTCCCCCAGACCCCAAGCAGAACTTCCAAGGTCGCTGCTGGACCTGGGCAGCTCAGAGCTGCTGCTGTAACTGTAGCCCTTTTATAAATAGGATAGGCTCAGCTGATTAGCGGTCTTATCTCCATCAATTAATGAGGATAAGCGTTCATCGTGTTGCAGAGTTCATGCCTCTTGCAAAACGTTGAGCAACTGCATGAAGTCACCATGCGTGGAGGGATAAAAAAGCCCTGCCACTTTGAAATGTTTATTTTTTAACAGACAGTATATATTCTTATGGAAGATGGTTCTAGCGGTGGTTTATCTCTTTCATCCGAATAAATTTGGAAAAATCCATCTCAAATGAAAATTTACTCCTTGGTTAGCTTTTGTAGGTGGCAATTAGGTATGGTCAGGTGTGGTTAACGAAGGCACTGTGTCCGAGCATGGCTCCCCTCTGCTGGAACGTGGTGTTTTACTGCGGCTTTTAAGATGAATTCTTTGACTCCATAAAGCTTAGTGCTATATGCCTTCCTGGTTTTGTGTTGTGTTGTCCCTTTGCAGTTTGAACACCTCTTTCAGCACCTGTAAGTCATTTGAGTCTCCAAGATGTCATTAACTCCATAGAACTGTGTATTGTTTCCTTAATTCCTCCCAGACTGGACTCTTAACATTGTTTGGAAGGAGGATTAAAGAAAAATTTAAATTCAAAATACTGTACTCTCTAGAAAGTGGTGTCCCATTGCATGTGGTGTTTCCCCACGTGTAGTAACTGCTTCCTGTTTCTCAAGTCTGTCTCGTCACCTGTTGACTGTCACTTCTTTGCAGCTCCCATTTCCTGAAAACATAAATGTCTGCATAGAGGAATAAAAAAAAAAATCCCAAATTGGCACATTCTCAAGTGGTGTGACTTGTTCTCACTTTTGTGGTTTTACCCTGATACACAATCCAGTGAGCTACATATGAGTCTGTGATCTCTTCAAAGTCGTATTAGTTGAAAATGCAGTTTTGAAATGAGAAAATGTGATTGGTTTTGGTAACTGTGAAGGATGGTTTTCCTGTTGGCATCTCTACAGGGGCCTGATCCCACCTCTGCTGAAGTCTGTGACAAAGTTCCTGGTGATGGCACATTGACACCAAATGCCTTTTTGTTTTGTTTCACCCTCACTCAACATTTGGTTGCAGACCAAGGACAGACTGGGAAAATGGCTTCCCGCATCTCAGGAGCTTCTCTTTGTACTTGAGATAAGGAGTGATTCCAGTACGGTAATGTGGCGTGTGTCCTCAAACAGGAATTCTATACTGGGAGGAGTATTGAACTGATGATCTAAGGGAAGATTAAGGTAGAAGTTCATGACGGGTATTGCAGCGTAGATGGGTGTGAGTAACGTGCGTGCAAACAACTACAGCTGTAGCAAAGTGATTAAAAGGCAGGGCACCAACTGAAGGGCAGAAAGCAAACGAAGCCAATTGAAAGGAAGTCCAAGACTGTGCCTGGCCTTAGATTACGTGTTACAGGTGAGATTATGTATGTTAGACATCTGGGACCTTCTAAAATGTGCTGTAATTGGAGCGTCCAGTCCTCTACTTGCGCTTGGCCCCTTGAGAGCTGAGGGCCGAAGAGCTGGTAGTGTTAGGAACAGGCCACAGCTTGGCCTTGAGAAGTCTGCTGTTGGTTTAGTTTGAGGAGGGTGTAATTGCTTCTCAGTTGGACCATTGCTCGGTCAATGCTATGATGGATTTGGATGTTATGATGGTGGAGAATGGGTGGGAGAGCAGCACTGAGGAGGGTGGTGACTTGGGGGTGTTGGTGGAGGAGAAGCTCCACACACCCTGGCAGCACCGTCAGCAGGGTGAGGGGGGGATTCTGCCCCTCTGCTCTGGGGAGACACCTCCCCAGTGCTGCCTCCAGCTCTGGGGCCACCAACAGCAGGACATGGAGCTGTTGGAGTGGGGCCAGAGGAGGCCATGGAGATGCTGGGAGGGCTGGAGCCCCTCTGCTGTGAGGATGGGCTGAGAGAGTTGGGGGGGTTCAACCTGGAGAAGGTTCCGGGTAGACCTTGGAGCCCCTTCCAGTCCCTCAAGGGGCTCCAGGAGAGATGGGGAGGGACTCTGGATCAGGGAAGGGGAGCCATAGGAGGAGGGGGAAGAGTTTGACACTGAAAGAGGGGAGATTTAGGTAAGATATGAGGAGGAAATTCTTTGCTGTGAGGGTGGTGAGAGCCTGGCCCAGGTTGCCCAGAGAAGCTGTGGCTGCCCCATCCCTGGAGGGGTTCAAGGCCAGGCTGGATGGGGCTTGGAGCAACCTGGTCTGGTGGGAGGTGTCCCTGCGCAGGGCAGGGGGTGGCACTGGATGATCTTTAAGCTTCCTTCCGCCCCAAACCACCAAATCTACGATTTCTTGCCGAATATTGCAGGTTTATGCCCCTT
>NW_015090856.1:1388912-1392682 GCF_001431845.1 Calidris pugnax
GCGCCCGCCCGAGCCGGCGCGAGGCCGCGGTGGCGCACGCGCGTTGCCCCGCCCGCGGGGCCGGCGCCGCTGAGGAGGCGGGGAGAGGAGGAGGAGGAGGATGGAGGCGCGCAGGGTCCGCCGGCCCCGCTCACTGCCCGGGAGCTGCCGCCACCGCCACCACCCCCCCCGCCGGGGCCGACGCGCCGGCCTCTGAAGGCGAAGCAGCCGCGGGGCGCGGTGAGTGCGGGGCGGCTGGAGGGCGCTTGGGCTGAGGCGGGGGAAAGAAGCTCGGCCGGGCCCAACCGGGCCCTCACGCCGCGGGGGCCGGTGTCCCCGGTGCGTGTCCCCGCAGGGGGGGCCCTGCCCGGTCCCTCGGGGCGGCCTGGCCCGGCTCGATGGCTGTGGGTCTCCCCAGGGGCTTCCAGGTGCCGCCCGCGGGGCCGGGAGGGCTCGGCAGCGGGACGGGGAGCCCTGAGGGAGGAGAGAGTCCCGGAGGGAGAGCGGGTAAAACCGCTCAGTGGGGCCCGCCGCCGGGGGCCGGTCCCAGCCGGCTTGTGCCTCGCCCGGTGAACATCCCCGTCCCCGGGCAGAGGGGTGGCGAGGGGCTTTGGGGGTATTATTGCCCGCTGCGGGGGGCGTCGCGGTTCGGGCCGGGCTGGGCGCTGAGACCAGGCACAGATGCGCTCTCTCTAGGGAGAGGGAGAGACTCTGGAGTTTAGAAGGATCTCAACTACTTTAATGGAATGCCACTAATAAGATAAAAATCGTGAAATACACGCACGATGCGTATAAAAGCTTTCCGAAGCAGAAGGGTTAACGAACGGACTTGTTTTCCCTGGGTATTTAACACGTGATGGTCATACTGCCTGCTTTTTAGTAGAAATAGCAGTTGAGTATGTAATCAAAAAAAATGCTGCTAAATTTCAACTGCTGGCAGACCGCTACATTTCAACATGAACTATTACTTTGCATTCCTTTTTTTTCTTGTCCTTTTTTTTTTTTTTTTTTTCCTTCAGGCAGACTAAAATATGCAAATTTCTAAGAAATTCGTAGAAATGCTGCAGTCTTGAAGGTGCATTAAAAGTAGTGTGAGTGTTTGGTGGGGATGGACCCTACAGTGATCCTCTAATCGTGATGATTTAGGGTGATGCATTTGACAGAGAAAGTTTGTTTTAAAATAACAGTCTGAGCGATGCAGCAGAGCTTTAGGGGTGTTCTGGGGTCCTTTTGTATAAAGATGGTTTGATGAAACATCGGTGAAGTTCTGGTATGTGGGAGCGTGTGTTTATAACGACAGAGAAGTTGAAGATGGGAAACCACAGTAAAAAGTTGTATACGTATGAGGTGGCGCCACTGGCTAGTTTGTGTCACTGTCACAGAATTTAATATTAAATGTTAACATTTTCTCAGTCACCCTTCATTCTATAACGCTGAATATATATATACCTTTTTTTAAAATTTTTTTTTCTCTTATTTTGAACATGACTTAGTCCAGAGCAGCCTTTTCACCAGTTTGTTGACATGTGCTTAAAAGTTTCTGGATCCAATCCTGGAAGCTGTTCAGTGATAGTTTTGTCCTTATGTCAAGTCTGCTTATTTAATAAAGGTCTTGTGAGGGAATGTTAATTAAACAGTACGTGGTTTAAGCTGTAGTTAAAACATCCAGAATTGGAAAGTATTACATGGAAGGAATACCAAGTTCTTAGGCTGTATTTAGCAGGTCTGTACACCTCCTTCCTTCTAGTTTTGTGCTAATCTGATTTTCCTTACTGGCAGCATCTGTCAGATGACGATGCTTCAGACAAAGTCACATGGAAACACACCTTATTTATTGCTTACCATATAAATTATTGTTCTCTACACCTCTTAATTAAGGGTGATGCTGTGGAATAGGAAGCACATGTACCAGCTGTTAAGTTACTGACAAAACGAGTTCTCCATAAACTACTTTCACTTGCGTTGCGTGTCCATACGCTTCGTTAGCTGCTGTTGCAAGTTTTATTTTCGTAGGCCCAGATTAAGCTCTCAGTGTTTGGATTCAAAGAAATGAAGAGTTGATAACCTGTGTAATGGGAAAGCAGAGGAAAATGCTGTACTGTTACCTGCCTGGCCTTGTCACATTTTTGTCTGTGCCTGTTTTGCATATTTTTAAGAAATAATTAATTATAATACTGACTTTTAAGAGTGGATGCATAATGCAGATACAGATACAGATGCAGATGTATGTGGATATATGAGTATCTCTGAGAAGTGTGCTTTGGGGGGGTAGGTAAGACAAGGTGGGAGACTGCTTGTTACTGATTTCCACTCTCAATACTTCTGAAATAGTTTAGCAGCAGTGCACATTGAGAGCTGACTAACGATACAGATGAAAATTTCTTAGGATGATTCTGTCAGGACAGAGTTTCCTTTGGAAATCCCTGGTTTCTAAATTTGGTAATAAAACACAGTTGCAGAGGTTGTTGGTATCTGCTTTTTTTCTCCTCCACCCGTTCCAGTGTATTTTTTTCCAGTCTGGATTATTCTTGAGGAGCTGATCTCCTCCATTGACGAATAATTATCTCCAGCAATATTATTGGCTAATTCTACAAAATGTAATATATTCCTGCATACTAAGCATTAACTTTGATTCACTGTAATAGTTTTGGTTAACATTAGCTAAGAGTGTGGTACTCCAGTAAAGATACAGTTGGATCTGTAATTCCTTAAAAATCAGAAAGATGGTAAAGTATGCGGAAGTCTGGATATATAAAGATGCTGGAGAAGCCTGTTTGGACCCTATGAAATAGATACACCAAACACAAGAATGATTTCAGGTTATAATGAATAATCCTTAGATTTAAAAGTAAAAATTAAGGTATTAGAATTTTTTTTTATATATATGTTGATTGGTAGGTCTGTAATAAGTGCATTACAAGAGTGAGTGGCTGCAAACAGATGGTAAATGAGTGTCTGGTTTTCTATCTTCCTTTGTAGCTTTTAAAAAAATATTTTAAAATCTATTAGATAAAGGCTTCTTTTTTTTTTTTTCTGATTTTAGTTGTAAAAAACGATAAATGTGTTGAAATTACTGTTTCCCAAGTCATGGTCACAGATGGCACTAAGCAATGAGTAGCCAACAACTAAACTTTGATATCATTACAGGCACAGGATCTTATGAATTATTAATGGAGGACTGTAATTGTACCTTCTTGTAGCAGTGTTCTCTTAGGGTAACCCTAATCTACAGTAGGAGCAAAAGTATGTTCTAATTCGATCAGATGGTCGTTCTGTTTAATTTAGTAATGAGCCAGTGCCCGTTCTAAAATTAAAGCTTCATTTCATTGATGCTTTTGTTATCTAAAAGTTGGGGTGCTGGGAAACACAATACTTGTAAAATTGTGGAGATTGTCATCCTCTGGTAACTTTGCAGCCAAATGCCATTTTCTGTATTTTCCAGAGCCACAGTCCATTTTAATGGTTATGATGATGTCTGTTCTCTACAGGATGCAGTGGGAGGTGCATCCGAAGTGATGAAACTCTTTTAAAAACATCTGCAATTTTTTAATGAACTAACTTTTTCCTCCTTGTTGACTCCTCTAGACTTCAGTAGCTTAGATTCTATTTGTTTATAGCTTCGTGTTTATTCATATGCTGAAAGTTGCTTTCCATTTAGATTGTGATAAGGCTGCTTCTGCTCCATTCAAATAATGCTGAGAACTTACAGATGGGATTTCTAGTGGTTTTGGGGAAGGATGGCTATTTAAAGTTTGGGTTTTATTGTTTGGGTGGGGTTTTTTGGGGGTGGT
>NW_015090856.1:1400611-1528766 GCF_001431845.1 Calidris pugnax
CATCCACTTGATTGCCTACTTAGAAATTATAAAAATGTACTGTATTTTAAAACTGCAGTCATAAGACAGCAGTTCCCATCTGAATGATAATGAAACACGCTCCAAGGTTATGCTGGGACTTTGCTGGCGCTGTTAGAGATCAGTTCAAAGCTACCAGAGAAAAAAATATATTGCGCTAATAAGTGTTCCTCATTTATAAGTTCCCCTTCAGGAGTAATTAAATGTGACTTCCTTTTTTTTTTTTTTTTTTTTTCCTTCAGGCAGACTAGAATATGCAGTTCTAAACTAAACCCAACCCGAAACTTTTTCTACCCAATACAGTTGTTCCTTCTTTCTTGGGTGGGAGGGGGTGTGGTGCCTTAGGGTTGGAGTTGTCTGCCTGTAATCTCTCTTGGAGTGCTTTCTTTAGCAAAATGTAATAATTAAAAAAAACTTCTTCACTGAATTAAGTGATGAAGCAAACATGGGTCTGTAGCAATGGGGCAAGTGGTACCATTTTTTGTTATAAGATTGTCCTCTTATACCCTGCTACAAGGTACAAAATGAGGAGTTTTTGAATGTCTGATGCAATTTCTAAGAAATTCGTAGAAATGCTGCAGTCTTGAAGGTGCATTAAAAGTAGTGTGAGTGTTTGGTGGGGATGGACCCTACAGTGATCCTCTAATCGTGATGATTTAGGGTGATGCATTTGACAGAGAAAGTTTGTTTTAAAATAACAGTCTGAGCGATGCAGCAGAGCTTTAGGGGTGTTCTGGGGTCCTTTTGTATAAAGATGGTTTGATGAAACATCGGTGAAGTTCTGGTATGTGGGAGCGTGTGTTTATAACGACAGAGAAGTTGAAGATGGGAAACCACAGTAAAAAGTTGGATACGTATGAGGTGGCTCCACTGGCTAGTTTGTGTCACTGTCACAGAATTTAATATTAAATGTTAACATTTTCTCAGTCACCCTTCATTCTATAACGCTGAATATATATATACCTTTTTTTAAAATTTTTTTTTCTCTTATTTTGAACATGACTTAGTCCAGAGCAGCCTTTTCACCAGTTTGTTGACATGTGCTTAAAAGTTTCTGGATCCAATCCTGGAAGCTGTTCAGTGATAGTTTTGTCCTTATGTCAAGTCTGCTTATTTAATAAAGGTCTTGTGAGGGAATGTTAATTAAACAGTACGTGGTTTAAGCTGTAGTTAAAACATCCAGAATTGGAAAGTATTACATGGAAGGAATACCAAGTTCTTAGGCTGTATTTAGCAGGTCTGTACACCTCCTTCCTTCTAGTTTTGTGCTAATCTGATTTTCCTTACTGGCAGCATCTGTCAGATGACGATGCTTCAGACAAAGTCACATGGAAACACACCTTATTTATTGCTTACCATATAAATTATTGTTCTCTACACCTCTTAATTAAGGGTGATGCTGTGGAATAGGAAGCACATGTACCAGCTGTTAAGTTACTGACAAAACGAGTTCTCCATAAACTACTTTCACTTGCGTTGCGTGTCCATACGCTTCGTTAGCTGCTGTTGCAAGTTTTATTTTCGTAGGCCCAGATTAAGCTCTCAGTGTTTGGATTCAAAGAAATGAAGAGTTGATAACCTGTGTAATGGGAAAGCAGAGGAAAATGTTGTACTGTTACCTGCCTGGCCTTGTCACATTTTTGTCTGTGCCCGTTTTGCAGATTTTTAAGAAATAATTTATTATAATACTGAGCTTGAGGGTGGGTGCATGGTACAGATACATGTATGTGGATATATGAGTATTTCTGAGAAGTGTGCTGGTGGGGGTTAGGTAAGAGGAGGTGAGAGAGTGCTTGTTACTGATTTCCACTCTCAATATTTCTGAAATAGTTTAGCAGCAGTGCACATTGAGAGCTGAGTAACAATACAGATAAAAATTTCTTAGGGTGATTCTGTCAGGACAGAGTTTCCTTTGGAAATCCTTGGTTTCTAAATTTGGTAATAAAACACAGTTGCAGAGGTTGTTGGTATCTGCTTTTTTTCTCCTCCACCCGTTCCAGTGTATTTTTTTCCAGTCTGGATTATTCTTGAGGAGCTGATCTCCTCCATTGACGAATAATTATCTCCAGCAATATTATTGGCTAATTCTACAAAATGTAATATATTCCTGCATACTAAGCATTAACTTTGATTCACTGTAATAGTTTTGGTTAACATTAGCTAAGAGTGTGGTACTCCAGTAAAGATACAGTTGGATCTGTAATTCCTTAAAAATCAGAAAGATGGTAAAGTATGCGGAAGTCTGGATATATAAAGATGCTGGAGAAGCCTGTTTGGACCCTATGAAATAGATACACCAAACACAAGAATGATTTCAGGTTATAATGAATAATCCTTAGATTTAAAAGTAAAAATTAAGGTATTAGAATTTTTTTTTATATATATGTTGATTGGTAGGTCTGTAATAAGTGCATTACAAGAGTGAGTGGCTGCAAACAGATGGTAAATGAGTGTCTGGTTTTCTATCTTCCTTTGTAGCTTTTAAAAAAATATTTTAAAATCTATTAGATAAAGGCTTCTTTTTTTTTTTTTCTGATTTTAGTTGTAAAAAACGATAAATGTGTTGAAATTACTGTTTCCCAAGTCATGGTCACAGATGGCACTAAGCAATGAGTAGCCAACAACTAAACTTTGATATCATTACAGGCACAGGATCTTATGAATTATTAATGGAGGACTGTAATTGTACCTTCTTGTAGCAGTGTTCTCTTAGGGTAACCCTAATCTACAGTAGGAGCAAAAGTATGTTCTAATTCGATCAGATGGTCGTTCTGTTTAATTTAGTAATGAGCCAGTGCCCGTTCTAAAATTAAAGCTTCATTTCATTGATGCTTTTGTTATCTAAAAGTTGGGGTGCTGGGAAACACAATACTTGTAAAATTGTGGAGATTGTCATCCTCTGGTAACTTTGCAGCCAAATGCCATTTTCTGTATTTTCCAGAGCCACAGTCCATTTTAATGGTTATGATGATGTCTGTTCTCTACAGGATGCAGTGGGAGGTGCATCCGAAGTGATGAAACTCTTTTAAAAACATCTGCAATTTTTTAATGAACTAACTTTTTCCTCCTTGTTGACTCCTCTAGACTTCAGTAGCTTAGATTCTATTTGTTTATAGCTTCGTGTTTATTCATATGCTGAAAGTTGCTTTCCATTTAGATTGTGATAAGGCTGCTTCTGCTCCATTCAAATAATGCTGAGAACTTACAGATGGGATTTCTAGTGGTTTTGGGGAAGGATGGCTATTTAAAGTTTGGGTTTTATTGTTTGGGTGGGGTTTTTTGGGGGTGGTGTTTTTTTTTTGCACTTCTGCAAAATTGCTGTCTAGCCAGCTGTTTATCTTCTATTTGTGCTGATTATTTGTGGAAGTGAAATACTTCACATTTGTCCTTATTTCATCTTGTTTGTTTTGGACCATCTCTCCAGTTTGTCACAAATGATTTAAGAACTTTGGTATCGTTCTCCAACTTGTTTTTGTCTCTTCTCAGCATGGTGTTAATCTCATTTTGTGAAGAACTGAACTTTATTAAGGTTATCTCTATTGCATTTTTTTTTTTTGGTTGGCTTTGACAGGTTGTTTTTTTTCTGTTATAATTTAGAGTATTCCACTTTTATTTGTTCAATATATGTGTCACCTCAGGAGAGTACAGATTTTCCTGAGGCTTGATTCCCTGGCAAATATTTAAAGCAGTTCTTCTTTAGTATCTAAAATAAATTTATTTTATCTTATATATGACTGGAGATGTGAATCTGTGCTGGTCTTGAAAAAAGATCCACACCCTGGCTGTGTTTAAGGGATGTTTAGATGTGGTACTGAGGGATATGGTGTAGGGGAGGACTTTGTAGAGTAGGGTAGATGGTTGGACTCAATGATCCCAAGGGTCTCTTCCAACCTGAATGATTCTATGATTCTATAAAACTTTGTATTGAGCCTTTTCTAAATCTGGGAACAAGCGTTTAATTCTGGTCATTTTTCCTACCAGTATCCTTTGTATTGAGCCTTTTCTAAATCTGGGAACATGCGTGTTTTAATTCTGGTCATTTTTCCTACCAGTATCTTCTGATTTCCTTGAAAAACTTCTCAATTGCCCAGATCCTTTAGAGAAGTGTTTATCAAAGTGTGTAAACTCCATGGTTAATACTTAAAATTACTTTTCTAATACTGGTATTTTAATTCTCTCTCCTCCCTGTCCCCTTTCTCCTGGTGTTTTTCCACAGGAATTGAATTTCTCTCTCACTGAGGTTCCTTCACTTCCATTATGGAGATGAATCGAGAAAAACTGTGTCCCAGTAAGGCTGATGGGAGCTCGGATTCTGCTTATCATTGCTCAACGTGTCATGATGATGAGGAGTGGAGCAATACCAGCCGGGGGAGGGCGAAGTCACGAAGCTTGTCTGCTTCACCAGCCCTGGGAAGCACCAAAGAATTCCGGTATGGCTCTTGGTTCTTCTTATTATTGCTACCTTTAAGAAAAATGAAAACAAAAAATTAAGTTGTATAGATTTTATTTCTTTTCCCCTCTTTTTGTATAACCATAGTCTTGCAGTTGTGACAATTGATGATGAACAGAATTAAAAATAGCGTTTTGTGGAAATAAATAGAGAGGGAGGTGATCAGTGAACCATCCTCTTCTGGTCCATGCTGTGAAAAGATGGTGATTTTTCTGAAGTAGCCACATAGGTGGCCATCTCTAAACTGACGTTCATGTGAATGGGTTTTAAAGACAGACTGCACATAAAATTACTATCTGTGGTGTCATGTATTGAAATTATTTCTTAGTAAGAAAGTTAGATAACAAAGTATGGGTGTGTTTCCAGCTAGAAGTTCTTAAAGTACAAAAACTTTGAAGGTTATTGTTTTAAGAAGATAAAGATAAACTATTAATTTTCGAATTTGAGTAACCTACTGTGTCCCAGTACCTGACTTCCAGTGTCTTAGGGTATATTTGAACTTCGAATATTATGATACTTGATTTGAACTTTGAATATTATGATATTTGTCGTATTTCAACCTATATTAAGATGTTTTAAGTACCTTCCAGAAATAAAATCCAAATGCATCTGTAGTGAGCTATGTTAATAGGTCACAAGAAAGGAAGAGTTTTATGCTTGGTTCCAGATCTTTAATTAGTAGGCAGAACTTTACCTCTTGCTCAACAAGGTGCTTTTAAGGGATTCTTAAAATGCACTTCTAAAGGTGGAGTCCAAAGTGGAGGCAGGAGGTTAAAGGAGGGGGATAGAGTAAGAGCAGATCTCTAATCCAAGTGGGCTGGCTGTCAGAGGGGGTCTCTGCAGGGCTCATAGGCTCAAAAAGCAATCAATCAACAGTAGAGACACTTCTACAAGCTTTTACAGATGCTCTAGTGCTGTGTATTAAACCCCTGTAGGAGTATTTAGGTTTTGTGGCAACGTGGGGCAGCCCAAAGTAAGCTTGTGCTCGCCGATGGTTTCACAGCAGGGAGAAACGCCCATTTTTCCTTGGAGCCAAATTTGTAATCTAGTTGCAATGCTCTTGTCATGTGGACAGCCTGGACAGGACTTCTGATTTTGTGATCTTTGGACCCACTGTCAATAGCGAAGAGCGTGCTGCGGTAGCAGTGGGTCTTGAACTTGGGGGAAGCGTAGCAGGACGTGCTTTTTGACGTTGTGACCCTCTGTAAGAGCACAGACAGACTCACGGAGGAGTTTCTCAGCAGCTGAAATTCTGGTCCAGTCCCTGCTTTGCTGGTAGGAACGCTCTCACGAGGCTGAAGATGGCAGGGGGAAGCTTTATGGTGACGGGAAGGATAATTAAAGCCTTTATCTGAAGAGGCTAAAAGGTTAGGAAAATACTTGCTTTGCATATTTAGTTCAGAAAGTCAGCGTACTTTAATGCTTTTGGAAAATGTTCAGAGGGCTGCTCTCTGCCGGTGCTCTTCCAGCTGCTGGGTGGTGTGTCATAGTCAACACCTAAGACCTTATGTAAAAACCATGCTGTAAAACTGGTGGCTTTTTCCTTCTCCCCTTAAACCTTAAGAATATAGATTTCAATCAGCTTGTGTGAAAGACCATGTGGTCCAAATTTTTGTGTATTATTAACTTCTAGCTAAATAATTGCTTTTTCTTTTTCAAACTAGAAGTGATTTTTGTAGACCCTGCCCATTGTGGGTTTGAATTAGGGTCATTGTTTGCAAGATATTTTTCTTTTCATCAAGATTCTTTGCATTCATTCACTGTCTGTCTTCAATTTAGTGCAAAATTGTCCCAAGGCATTTTTGGGAATGTCAGAAAGTGATCTCAGGCTTGCTCTATGGTAATTCAGATTGAAGTAGTTGCCCATCTGCTTTCAGCTAGCAAGTATATTTTCCTAAAATATATGTAATTTCCCTTGCATTGCATTTCCTTGAAATTCTGTTCACTCAAACATTTTACCTTCTTTTGATTGAACAGTGCCTAGATTGAGTACTAATAAAACCAGGTCAAATCTTAACAAAAATGTATATCAATTATGAATTAGAGCTTGCAGAGAAAACTTTGTTTGAATGTTGTGAAGGTGAGCTGTGGATGGGAAGAAGCAGAGGTGATGTTGCCAGGGTGGGATTTAACTGCCCCAATATCGAGTGTAATTGTTCACAAGTGGATAGAGAGTTATCATTTCTTAACACGTATCGGTGCACGCACACAATCTCTAATTAGTCAGTCCTTGCTCGTTTTGTTGTTTTAATATAAATAAGGTAAACTTCATAAAACACTTAGTAATAATCTTATCTGACTGGGTTAGTCGTGCCTGGACTTACAAATGGAAAAAAAATGTTTGAAAAACAAATACCATTTCTGTGTGTTCAATGTAGGAAATCAAATACTCATTTTCATAATTGGAACTGAGATCTTACACAAGCCTATTTTCTTAGACGTGGAATAAATAAGATGTTGCTGTTATTCCTTAATTGTATTTTTTTAACCCGCCATCTGGTTTTGATTTTTATTAGATTTCTGAGGTTTTTTTGAGTATTAAGAGTGAATCATCGGGCTGGTCTGAGCTACTTTATAATAGCCACAATAGGAGGCAGCGCAGTAATGATCTATTGCTTGGCAGTAACAAATTAGTTACCAGTTCCTGTGTTGATTGAATTAAGCACAGGAAAGGCATATTTCCCGTTCTTTTTAATGGACTAATTCTAATGGCATTTACATAATGTTTCAAGAGTTACGTAACTGGGGTAAATTTTACTCCCATTTGCAGATTTGCTGGAGGAGGTGGGAGGGAAGGAGGAGACAGAACGGTTCTGACTTGGTCCAGATAATCTCATCCTAGAGCTGGGAGTAATCCTGTCCTGGGTGGGATTTAAGTTTGAGGATAAATTACTTTTCAGAGCACCTGTTTGTTTGAAGACAAAGAGCATATTAGCTCTTATTAGATAAATAAATGAAAAAAAAAACAGTATTCTTTTTCATATCTATTCAAACAGCATTTTTTCTGCCTCTTGGTTGTCTCTACCTGCCTTAATCTCAGCCTGGGATGTCTTTTATGCATTTTCACAGAGATTAAATTACCTAATGGGTACTCCTCTTCTTAAATGACTGAATTATTACCCCAGCCTTTCTCAGCAGTAAAAGCACAGACATTTTTCAGTCTTCAGTAATTTCAGTCAATAGTGATTCCTTGTTTGTCAATTTCTGTATTACCTTAATGCCTAGAAAAAAATGGTTTTGGTTAGTAAGAGTTCTGCTTAAACAGCAAAGTCAAAATCCTGGATTCTCTTTGTTTATGAGTGGTGGAAAGAAAAGGGAACTGTTTTGCAAGTAATCTCTAAAAGACAAATGTGGGTGCTGGAGGTGGGGGGAAACAGACTGAAAAACTAAGGAGCCCTAACCTGGTATGTAATGAGGTGACCTAAGGCCTGGTGCTGCAGAGAGATACCTCCACAGATATTACAATCGAAGGATTTGCATTTTATGAATTTATTAAATCCAACCTTTCTTGGCAAAAGCCTGCTCTGGCTGAGATGGCACTGCACCACCTCCAGCTGAGTCTTAGAAGTGTCCCCTGGGGAGAATTTTCCAGTAACTGACTGATCTCACTGTGGAAGATTTTCCTCGTGTCCAATTGGAATCTCCCCTGGGGTAACTCAAACCATCACCCCACGTCTTTTCCATGGGACCCCTTGTGCAAAGGGAGTCTCCTGCTTTGTAGCCACCCTGGAAATTCACAGAACTGACCTGAGTAAACTTGACCACCTCGTCTTTGAGGCTGTGAGGCTTCCTTTGTGCAAAGTGAAGATGAAATGAATACAAGAAGACTATGTGCCTGGTACTAATGATTTAGGAAGTGATTACTCAGTATGTAAAGGAGATAAACTGCCAGCAAGGCTCTGATTGAAAGGAGAAGTACAGGAGTTAAGTTTTAGATTTGAGATGTGATAGGTAATTCGTGTAAAACCACGTTGGCTGGTCAACCACAAGTGTACGTTTAAGAAATGTACTTCACCCAGTATTGCCTAGTGCAGATTTTTCAGTGAAGTGGTTTTGGTGGTTGGGGAGCTAATTATACCCGGTTTGTCATCACATTTCTTTTTCTTACTGTTTATTTTTCTATCTATATCTCTAGGAGAACACGCTCCTTGCACGGACCATGCCCAGTGACCACATTTGGACCAAAGGCCTGTATGCTGCAAAATCCTAAAACGATTATGTAAGTACTCGTCAACTGAAGGGGATTATTTTATTCTGTGTGGAAGATGTTTGCTTTTCTACCATTCACCCCCACATCAGCATTGTTTGTATTTTCCCTTATATTCAGAGTTTTTCATGTTGCTCGATTGCCAGTCTGGGGGGTCTGCCTTGCCAAAATTGCCCTGCTGTTTTTATCACACCTTGACCAGTTAAAAAGTCAGTCTGGGAGGAGAACGGGCTGTATTTGCTGCGTTCTCAGCTGAAACCCCACTCTGTGTGTGAGCGTGAGCTGGGTGTTGGAAAGTATAATATGGGTTTGAATGTCATTGGGTTTTTTTCTCCCAAGGTATGTTAGGACATAATCGGTGCTTTTCAGTGTGAATTTGTAGTGGCTTTGCTGGTTGGAATACTTCCTGCAGGGTAACAAACATAAAAGGAAGTTAATTTTAGTAGTTTTACATTACTGATTCATGTGGTGTTCTTAGGCCCACTATCTACTAGGTTTTTCACAGGTCAGTATAGGCATTTTGGAAGAAAAACAGAACCATTTCACACTCCCAAGGTACGATAGGACATAATCGGTACTTTTTGGTGTGAATTTGTAGTGGCTTTGTTGGTTGGAATACTTCCTGCAGGGTAATAAACATAAAAGGAGTTCATTTTAGTAGTTTTACATTACTGATTCACGTGGTGTTCTTAGGCCCACTAGCTACTAGGTTTTTCACAGGTCAGTATATCCATTTTGGAAGAAAAACAGAACCATTTCACATAAAAATGCAGCAGGGCATGTGAATGGTATTAAGTACTGAAGTTTTGTTTAGACATGTTTTGCATAATCTGTAATCCCTGGTTTGATGTCAACAATGGCAACTATAATAAACAGTTTCCAACATAATGGGCAGTAAACTCCCTGTGTATTAAACACCCTGATTGCAAACTAATACGGAGCAGCTACTGGTAGCGCTTTGTTTATTCCACCAACTTGAAATACATGAAGAATGGTCTTTCTGAATGATAGAGGAACACAAATTTGTCTGGACAACACAAGGAGAGAAGGATAAATTGTTCTGTGAAACCTGAGGGAAGCCTTCTCCCTCTCTTGGTGCTGTGCATTTGAGTAGTTAGTTTGAATTTCCTTATTTGATCTATGGAACTTTCAGTGTATGAACCTTGAGTAGGAAGTTTGAATTTCCGTATTTGATCTATGGAACTTTCAGTGTATGAATATCATTAAGGCAAGTTTGCTTTTAGACTCTGCTGATAAATTTAATGTGTTGGTTTCTGGTCAACAGGCATATAAAGATTTTCCTTTTATAGGTTGGGTGCTATGAAAGTTGTTTTTTTTTTTACACTATGTATTATATACTTAATAAATGTTGTCTGTGGTCAAACGAGGAATATCAGGGTTTTTCAGACCACCAAGTGAGTGGTCCCTGTTTTTCTCCTTTTAAAACATTTTATTCCATTGCTCTTTCAGTTAAAGGTATTTAAGTATTTATTTCCCTGAATCTTTGCTCGAGGACTAGCAATGTTCCTGAGAGCAGGTTGGCTGCATCCAAACTTTTCCTGGGAAGGTGTGGTGGGAATCTTGCAGTGTAGAGTAACTCTGAACTTCCTCATTCTTCCTGCCCGGGCTGGAGTTGGAGCCTGGAGAGTGGCAGCTCCTGAAGTGCCCAGCCACTGGTGTTTACCCACCTGGGCAGGAACACGCTCCACCCCAGGGGCTGGCCGGGCTGGTAGGATATAAGGAGGGTGTCAGGATCAGAGGATCCTGTCAGGATCAGGCTGCAGGCACCGCGCAGCACACGCCGCTTCCCGGGGAAAAGTCTGCTTGTGCCGTGTTCCAACGAGCTGGGGAGTAAAGGTGCTCTCGGGTCACTGAAGGAAAGGACTGTTTGAAGGCCAGATTGTAAATGACTGTTCTTACTCTATGTAAGGCTTTGGCTGTGGCTTTTAAAGAACAGAGCAAAACCTTTTTTGTTTGGGTTTTTCTTCTCTACGGTCACTAATATGGTTAAACTCTCTTCACTGGAGAGTGTTTCTTAACAGAAAATTTTAGGTTTTATGTACAGGCAGAAGTTAGAGAAGGTCTTGATGTCTCAGTGTTGGTGATTGCGTAGAAAAACCTGCTTTAGGTCAGATGAGCAGAGGAACTGAGTGACTTCAGTGAAAAAAGAAACAGGTGCTTGTGTTTTGAGGAGAAGGGAGGTCAAATACCTGTTTTTGAACTTGAAATGGGATTTTTCTTATGAAATCTTGCCTCTGGAGATCTCTAACAAACATTTTCTGCAGGATTTTTCTGAAAGCCTCATGACTTTTTATTGAGACTGACTGAAATACTTAACGGGGGGAATAAAAAAATTCAGAGAAAAATGTTTTCTTTTGAGATAGCAAGTTATTAATAAGTGATAAAAGCCTCAGCCATTTTTCTTGGAGCTGTTGCACTTGCTTGACCCCTGGGAAGAACCATGAAGATCTTAAAGCATGTTGTGAATAATCTTTCATTTAATAGACCGGCGTGGAACTGGTGAGTACAGCTGGAACAGACGGACTGGCTTTTGGTTGAGTGAGATCTGTTAGTTGTAGCTTTATTTAAGTGAAAAGCAGTGCTTCAGCCTTTAATTCTTTGCTGCCTTTAGAAGAGTCTGATCATCTTGGAATGGTTTTGGGGTGGTTTCTCTACATGGTTTTTTTTTTCCTTTTAACAGTATTGAGATCTGAGGAATTTAATTTTAATCACCATTTGTATTGGAACTAGCATATAAAACTGCAGCTTCAGCTCCCTTGCAACTCCTGGGCAGCAATAAACACAGAAATGCAACTCCTTCTGGTTTATTTACTTTATTTTCAGTTTAGCTAGTGGTTGGTTGGTCAAGTCAGAGGAAGCTTTCCAAATTCATAATCTTCTCAGATTCATGGTGATATTTTGAGACCAAGAAAGGGATCTTCAGAAGGCCTTTACCCTGTGCCAGGGGCTTGGACTTGGCTCTCTCCAGAGGTGCCTTTCGTCTTCCCTGCTCCATGATTTCAGGGCTGTAAAATGATGAGTTGAACCAGATGAGCCATAAGGTGATGTTGGAAGCCTGTGCATGGCACTGAGTGTAACAGCACATTGGGGTTCTGTGCTTTGGAGCAGTGTTTAGAGACAGACTGCACTGTTTGTTAGTAAACATTACTGCTATTAGACTGCTTTATTAATCTGTAGATTTTGCTGTGTTTATATGTAGGATATAGGCATTTTGGAAAGTAAGATGAACAGGTTATTCCACCTCCAGCAGCAGCATCTGTTTTATTTTAACCCTTGAAGCTCTAAATCCAAATCTCTTTGTAAGTTTGGCTTGTTCAGCATTTATGCTAATCTGCTTTGCTTTGCAGATTATATGTGCACCATATGGAAAAGCATGAGATGCTTGGTATATGCAAATTACAGCGGGGAAATTAGGAAGTTTAGAAGTAGATACAAAAGAAGCAAAATACAGCTGGGTATTCCTAAATCGACTAAATAGACGTTCTGTTACTGAACACTCATGAGAGCTGCAAAATTGTTTGTGTACATATATTTAATTCTTGAGGTTCTCAAGTCTTGAAATGCTGTCCTGACAATAGGCAGACAGTAGTTTTAAAATACTTTTTTAAGGTAGAGGTTTTTTTTTAATTTAAAGTAGTAGTTGTGCTGCCTGGAACAGAAGGGTATAGGCACCTCTTCCTGTTTAAGCTCTTTATTTACGAGGCTTTAATAAGAGTTACGAGTGCAGCCTTCCCAGAATAGAGTTCATGTACTGCAGTTTTTTCATAGTTGTTAGGATTATCTTGAGGATTTAGTACAGATGAGCATGTGAATCTTAATTATTTGTCCTTCTCTTGTGGTAGTGTTGTTTAGCATTAGTAGAAGAACTGTAGAATTCATGGCTGCATCTACAGGCTTCAAACTGTATTGGGAAAACCGTGTGTACAGGCTTCAGTGAAAAAGTGCTGAAGGAAACATTATTAAAAGAAAAAAAAGAATATTTGGGTTGGAACTATTGCACTATTTTTTAAATTGACATTGACAAGCTGTTTGACTTCAAGTATTGGATTGGAAAAAAAAATTGTGTGGCATTTTCTAATTCTCTAGTTGGATGTTTCTCCTTATTTTGAGTCAGCTTTAGAGGAGAGAGCCCTAGGAGAAGACAGGGGAAGGCTTTATGGCCAGAAGCAGCAGGGAGGATGTCAGTTAGTTCTAGAACTTGATCCAAGAGCTTTTGTAGGGGTTCTGTGACGTCCCTGTTCGCACACGTCGTGGCAGCAGCTACAAGAACAGCCACCTTAATACTGCTCTGCCATCTTAATACACTGAAACACTGATTGGTGTCATGGGGGAAGAGCATCACTATGATACGAACTGTCACATCCTTCTTTCTGTTGCTCTAGGGACTGAGTGTAATTATACACAAGGGTATGTTCTTAACAGGCCAGAATGTTCTCAAAGCACAGTGGAGTAACGGTGTCTTTTCCCCTCTCCTCTAGGCACATTCAGGACCCAGCGAGCCAGCGGTTGACATGGAACAAACCTCCCAAGAGCGTCCTTGTTATTAAAAAGATCCGTGATGCCAGTCTGCTGCAGCCCTTTAAAGAGCTTTGTGTGTATCTCACTGAGGTAATGAAATGTAAATTCCCTTTTTTGCCATAAGTAGTTTTACATCTAACCTGTTCTCATTGATTGACTCTGTTGAATGTGGAACGTAAAGAAATTTATACCCGTTGCTGCTGGAAGTAGTAAAATTTGTTTCAGAGCTTAAGATCGATACCTAAATAGTTGAAGTACGGAGCTTTAAAAAAGTAAAGTAAAAACTTTCCTTCCTTCTGTTTGCAGTTCTAAATTACAGGGAATGGGATATAAAAAGCTTAATCCTTTAAGCCTTGAACAAACACAGCGATGTATCTGTCTCATGTAATCTGCGTTCCAAAGCTGAGTTTAATTTATTAGACAGTCTGTGCGTGCTGCAAAAGTCTCATGAATGTTAGACCACACAATAAAAATAAACCCCAAAAGTGCCAGATGCAGATTATTTCTATAAAGTGTTATTTATGTTTTAAACTGATGGAAAAATTACGGGGAAAGTCAAATATTTTGTCATTGGAAGAGGTTGTTAACACGCTTGTCTTACCTCTCTCTAGGAGAACAATATGATAGTGTATGTAGAAAAAAAAGTATTGGAAGACCCCGCTATAGCTAACGATGATAATTTTGGACCAGTGAAGAAGAAATTTTGCACCTTCAGAGAAGGTATGGTAAGGGCTTCTTGAAAGTAAAATCAAAGTATCGTGATTATTTGTCTCGGTAATTTCTTAGTCATTGGGTCAAGTTTGTTAAACTGATGTGTCTTTTGCAGAAAGTTGTGGGGTTTTTATGTCTGTGAGTCGATGTTGGCATGCTGCGCTTCATTTATGTTAGGAAATGAAGGCTGTTGATAAAACTTAATGCAAGACTTGTATTTCAATGTTGCTTCCAGATTATGATGATATCTCCAATCAGATTGACTTTATCATATGCCTGGGAGGAGACGGGACCTTACTTTATGCTTCTTCACTTTTCCAGGTTGGTCTTTATGGGAAATAGACTTAAAAAGCTCTTTTCTTTTTGAAGTATTTGGAGGTTGTTTGTTTTTTCTTTGTTATTGAGTTGGACATTTGTCCTTTGCTGTTCATTCTGGTTTTTATCAAGCCTGTTTTACCATATACCTTCTGAAAATAATGTATGCAATGTGTTGGTTTTGTTATGTACAGTTACATCAATAGTCAAAATACTTACAGGCAATTAGTTGAAGTATTAATTGCTTTTATTCAGTAGCTTTTAAATTTTTTTCTTTATTGATAGGGTAGTGTACCTCCAGTTATGGCTTTTCATCTGGGATCCCTTGGATTTCTTACTCCATTTAATTTTGAGAATTTTCAGTCCCAAGTCACTCAGGTTATAGAAGGTAAATTTAAGGGGACGAGGTGTGGTGTTTCTCTTTGTTACATTTTCTGTAGCTTTTCCCAAGACTAGTGCATTTTCTTAACCAACTCCTTGAGGTTGTCCTGTAAGATTGAGTCAAAAGAAATGTATAATAAACTAACGAATGTGTTGCGTTGCATTGAGCCCTTCAGAGCTGGTTTCTGTCCTGCTCTGTCGAGGAAAACAGCTAAGAAATAACTTTGTCCTGTGTGGAGTAAACAAGTAAGAGATGATGCAGAACTGAAATGTTAGCTGTTAACTGCCAGCTAAACATACAAATAGCTCTGAAGCCTGTGCTATTCTGCTTCTCCAAGCAGCGCTTAAATACGGAGAAGTCAGGCAAATAAAAGATTTGAGGGAAGAAATACCTTGTTTCTTCAATATGAAGCAACTTGGGTTGCATCCAAAGTAGATTCCTGAAAAGATGGATAAAATGATCACATTGAATAATGTTGTCTTCCAGTAGGTGTTTCTAATGCACTAATTTTCTTTAAGCTTAGCTTTTGCCTTAGTGAAGATCCCACAGGCCCAGCAGAGTTTTCCAGTCTTGATCATGGCCATAGAAAACTGAAATGTTCTTTTTACATGATGAGTGAAGGGAGGAAGGATTGGGTTTAAATTTGACTTTCGTTTTGCTCATTACTACTAAAAATCAGTTTTGAGCTTTAACCAAGTGTAGACAGTTCTCTTGTGGGTGCAGTTGGGGATGGTACAGTGTGCTAGTGGTGACAGGAGTATGTATTTATTATACCAGCATATCGTTTTTGTGTACTTTCTCCTGTATTTCACTTCTAGGCAATGCAGCACTTGTTCTGCGAAGCAGACTGAAAGTGAAAGTAGTAAAAGAGCACAGAGAGAAAATGACAGTCCAGAACGGAATAGAAGAAAACGGGGTAGTGTCTGCAAACCTCGAGAAAGAAATGGGCAAGCAAATTATGCAATATCAGGTCAGAGGTGAAAATAAGCAAAAGACCTAATGTGCTGCTTGTAAATTGAATTGTATTTACTTTATTATAATTTTCCCCTTTCCATTAGTTTCTTTCCGTTAGCCCAGTGGTGTGGGTCTGATCTGTATTGCTCTAATTTACAATACATGCACTAATTAATGAGGAAGTGGTGCACATCATTACTTTCTGCAGTCATAAGTGCTAATAAATACTGTACTTTCCTATAGCAGTATTTTCATTCTTATTTGAAAACAAAGCAGTAGTTCTAAAATGGGATATCCTAAAGATTTTTATAAGTGAAAACCCCTGCACACTGTTAGTAACCAGCTTCTGGAAATAACATCTAAGAACTTCAGCTGGCACTTGATAACAGAGATGTAAAGAGAGTCTCATTTGGCAGGTAGTAAATAAGTGTGAATTTTTCAAAGATCTGGAAAGTGCTTTTGGGCTTGTCATTTATTACATTATTGCCAAGTCAGCGAGAGCGGGCTGCTGTAATATTTGGTGTCGTGGCAGGTCCTAAATGAAGTTGTGGTGGATCGTGGTCCTTCGTCTTACCTGTCCAACGTAGATGTCTTTCTCAACGGGCACCTGATAACAACTGTGCAAGGAGATGGTGAGTCTGCTCCGCGCGTTCCGTTGGTCTCAGGTCGCGTGTAGAGTGTTGCTATTTTACTGAAGGATTATCTCACATGGAAACAAAACCTCAAGCTTCAGTTGACTTGTGAAGAAGACGTTGGTGTGCAAAGAATAGGTGTGTTTATTCACTGGTAACTGATGCCTTAGAGTGTTGTAAGCTTTTTTTAAGGGCTTGTGGAGGCAAGTGGTGGCAGTGCCTCTGTGTGTGGTATGTTAGGACTAAGGGCAAGAAATAGCTCAGAAAAAAAATTGCTTGGCTATCTGGAGTTTGCCGAAGGCCTGAGATCTCAACTCAGGAAATACAGAAGTTCATCTTTAAAGATGAAAAAAGGGAATGTCACTGTCAGAGTTGTGTAACCCGGGATCTAGAAGTTTATGCAACTGACGTGAAGCCACAGAACAAACGGGCTGTGCCAGGATTAGCAAAGAGCTGCTGTCTTTTGTGTGTTAGATTGCAATTCTCCTGTGAAATACAAGTTGATACATTCTCTGCTTCATTTTCATAACAGTGCGATTTCTTTGTCGTCTTCCAAAATAACACCTCCATTGTAATGCTAATGCCAGGGAAATTTGTGCTGCTTTCCCAGGAGTCATTGTCTCCACGCCGACCGGTAGCACCGCATACGCAGCCGCAGCAGGAGCTTCCATGATTCACCCCAACGTTCCTGCAATAATGATCACCCCCATCTGCCCTCACTCCTTGTCTTTCAGACCCATTGTTGTCCCTGCTGGAGTGGAACTCAAGGTGAGATTCTCTTACCTTATTTCTCTTTAAAAACTTCTGTAATAACCCTGTGAAATTGGCCGGAGCAGAAGAGGTGAGGAAATGCTGTGTGTCTCCTGCATTCTTTCATTTGGAGGAGGACCAGATCAAATCTGGTTGAAGAATGTATCTTTGTTTAAAATAATATACCCACTAACGGAACACTTCACGCTGCTTCCTGTGGATTGCAGTTGTGTAACCTTCTGTAAAATGGGAATACATACCTTTGCATTCTAACTAAAAATTTTATGTAACTTCTGCTCAAGTGGATGTATATCAGCGGAGGTTAAGGGAATGAATAATTCTACTTTCATGGCTAAAACAATAAATGCTGCAAATTTTCACTATATTGGTGGTTACCTGAAATCCACTAAGTATTTTTTGTTAAAACAAAGGCTGCAAATTTTCACTATATTGGTAGTTACCTGAAATCCACTAAGTATTTTTTGTTAATGCTGTGTTGCAGAAAAAATAACCTGTAACACCTGGATATAAACCAGACTTAGTTCCTGTGTGTTTTTAACAAATACCCGTGTGTGAGGAAGAGCCCCTTCCTGCTTCTGTGTCTGTTACGAGCCCCTGGTCTCCTCCAGCTGGGAGAGAGCTCGTACCTTCAGCAGGGCTCTGCGCTGTCATTGGGGACACCTTACGAGTTTCAGTGCAGTTGGGAAGTTGCAAAGAGTGGATTCTGCACTCAGAGGGAGAATGGAGGAGGTGTTTGTTCCTCACGCTTGAAAAATAGGTTTTGGACCTGAAGTTTAAGTCCTTTTCTCTTTTTCAGATTATGCTCTCCCCGGATGCCAGGAATACAGCATGGGTTTCCTTTGATGGAAGGAAGAGGCAGGAAATATGCCATGGAGACAGGTCAAGCCTGGTTTTTTTTTGATGGGGACACCTTACGAGTTTCAGTGCAGTTGGGAAGTTGCAAAGAGTGGATTCTGCACTCAGAGGGAGAATGGAGGAGGTGTTTGTTCCTCACGCTTGAAAAATAGGTTTTGGACCTGAAGTTTAAGTCCTTTTCTCTTTTTCAGATTATGCTCTCCCCGGATGCCAGGAATACAGCATGGGTTTCCTTTGATGGAAGGAAGAGGCAGGAAATATGCCATGGAGACAGGTCAAGCCTGGTTTTTTTTTGATTGTAGCATCTCTCTCTAAGTATAGAGAATACTAATTCATGCACTTCTCTCACTCTCTAACATCTGCCAAAAGGGTTGCTGGCAGGGGAGAAACAAGCTTTTATAAACCCTAACTCCTCTTACAGCACAAACTGCACTGGAAGTTTTTAATTTCTAACTTGAGTTTTTTAGATCTTCCTACGAAAGCAAGTGAAGTGTTAAGACAAGTGTTAAGACACGTACACATTGTGAGCTTCACTTCTCTCACTCTCTAACATCTGCCAAAAGGGTTGCTGGCAGGGGAGAAACAAGCTTTTATAAACCCTAACTCCTCTTACAGCACAAACTGCACTGGAAGTTTTTAATTTCTAACTTGAGTTTTTTAGATCTTCCTACAAAAGCAAGTGAAGTGTTAAGACACGTACACATTGTGAGCTTGGCAAGGAAGATGGACGTGTCTTTAGAAAACTCTGTAAATTTGACTTAAATATAAATCTTAGTTTGGGAAGCTGTGAACCAAGAGTTGGCAAGGAAGATGGACATGTCTTTAGAAAACTCTGTAAATTTAACTTAAAGATAAATCTTAGTTTGGGAAGCTGTGAACCAAGAGATCATGCAGAACCAACATGTCAGCAGCGCCCCTGAGTAACATCACACGGTGCCATGCAGAACCAACATCAGCAGCGCCCCTGAGTAACATCACACGGTGTGAGCTCTGTTAATTAGTGATGGGTTGTGGTCACTTGCAGTGCTGCTGCCTGGAGGGAGCAGAGCTCTGGGTGAAGTTTTAATTGCAAAACCTGGTGGCTTATGCTTATGGTCCAAGTTACCAGGAAGGAAGATGTCTGGTGTGAGTCCATCTGGAATGGTTTGTGTTCTCTCCAAGGCTGAGAGATCTGTGGAACAGACCAGGAGAGTAGCAAGGATTTAACCATGGGACCTGGTCCTTCGGTAGATGCCAGACTTCTTCGTGCTGGCCCTTACAGTTAAAACTTGAAACTCCAAGGCCAAGGTGGTGACTTCCCTTCTCCTTTGTCCCCGTGGTGTTGATGTGAGGAGCAGCCAAAGACTGGGTTTGCTCTGTTGAGATGAGCCTTCAGGCTTGGTTAGTGCTTCATTACGGAAACTCCCTGTTTTACCAAAGAGGCTGAACGTAGCACGATGGCAGCTAGTGAAGAGAAGGTTATTTTTCTTTCAAAATGACTGTTTATTGCCTTTGACTGACCTGGGCTATTCCTGTGTTGTTGCAGTATTAGCATCACTACCTCTTGCTACCCCCTTCCTTCGATCTGTTTCCGAGATCCTGTGAGCGACTGGTTCGAAAGCTTGGCCGAGTGTTTACACTGGAATGTTCGGAAGAAGCAAAATAACTTTGCTGTTGAAGAAGAAGAATTTTGAGTGTCTACGTCTACCAAGACTCGTGGGAATGGAAAGGGGCAGTGTCCCTTCTATAGGCCTGGGCTTTTCAGTTTTTGGCTAATGAGTGTGGTCACAGTGGTTGTATCTGTCTGATCTGCTGATGGCTGGAGATTATTGTGCTACTTCCTGTCCACCAAGAGTAGGAATGGAAGAAATTAGGCTCTGATGGTTGGAATCCAATTTGAATTTCCTTTAAATGAGCAATCTGAAAATGGGCTATTTCCGATTGGTAGTGACAACCGCATCTGTAGATTTGATTGTAACCTCTAACTTACCAATAACGTGGTAGGCTGAATGTAGATACCTAATAGAAAAGTGGCATTGCAACAGTCTGTTTAATTTGATATATTTATAATTCCATTGGAGACTGCTATGCACATAAAGGCTCTGAGAAATTTTCTTAAAAAACAAAAGCTCCTCTTTGTTAGCTTAAATACGTCTTGCTCAGAACAGCTCCCCATCAAGGCAGCGCTTAAAATATTTTCTCCTTGTGAGTGTGACACACCCTGAAGAAACACCCCTGAAGAATGTTTTTATGAATAGATGGAACTAGTAAAAAAAAGTATATATCATTTTTTATATACACGTGTCTCTCTTAACATCCCTTTGAACAGTGTTTGACCCTTGGCTGTCACCACTGTGTAAATACCCACAGAGAGCAGGACGAGGGTGTTATTAGAGGGATCTCCAGTTTTGCACCCACAAAGAGTAGGATGAGCTTTCACCTGGGCTGAGGGTGTTATTAGAGGGATCTCCAGTTTTGTAGCTGAGCTGGTTTGTAGCTCCAGTTTCCTGGTGGTGGGAATCAATAACACCTTGGCTTTCCGGAATAAATGGTTGCATTAGAGACTGTAAAGTTAAAAAAAAAAAAAGTAATTCTCCAAATGTTCAAGAAGAATCTAGACTTCAATTACTACTCTTTTGTCTAGTTCCACTAGTGTCTTGACGTAGGGGAGTCCCCTCTGAGAGAGCAGCCCCTGAGCCCCTCAGCTTCCACAGGTACCTCCCAGCTCTCGGTGCTGCCAAACCAGGAGACATTCCCAGCAGAGCAGCAACGGTGCCTTCAGCACACTCAAGATACTCTAACTCTCCTATTTACTTTTTTTAAGACGCTTTCAAATGTTTCTAACTTCTCTATGTACATATTTTATTGTATGTGCTTTTATGAAAGAAAAACAAAAACCAACAAAAAAAAAATCCTAGTTGGGAAAAAAAAGGGTTTGTACTGTACTTTAACTGAAAAATATCAAACCCAAGTATAATGTTTACATTTATGTTCTCTGTGGTGCAGTCTCATCAGCATATTATCCAAACTTCAGCATTTTCAGAGTCTTGCTGCATTGGTCATTAACGGAATGGACATTTATCTGTTAGATTTCAGCCTATGGCATAATATCGTGGAGGAATGATTTTACTGATGGAGGTGGGATTTCCTTGGAGGTGGAGAGAGAAGCTCTGTTGAACTTTTCATGCTTGTCTGATGTAGTTTATGTGGTCCAAAGTGGGAATGGGAAATGGATTAATTTCCAAACCCTGCCTGTGCCCCAGTCTGTCTCATTTTGTTCAATCCAGATGAGAGCACTTTTCCATAAGAGAGACGCAAACTCTTGGTTAATGATACAAACCACAATGAAAATATGTTAATATAAATTAATACTACATTTGTAAATCTTGTAAAATAGAGTATTGGTTTGATTTGGTCTAAATAGACAAATTTTGTGATATCTTGGAGAATATCCAGATAGCTTTTGGGATTTATCTTTCACTTGAATCTGCGGTAATTGTTTTATCACTGTTTTGAAGCTGCTTACGGGTTTCCTAGGTGGGAGTATTCAGTTATTTAATAACTGTTTACTTTTTGATCTATAGGAGTGTCGGACTTTTTGCTTTGAAAGTATTTTATTTAAACATGCAATAATTGAGGAAAGGAACAGGGTCTAGTGGGTCTGTAAATGGATTGTTGAGTGGCACGCTAGGAAGTGGAAATCATTTTGCGGAGGTGAGGCGAAATGATTAATGAGCCTTATCTAGTATTTTTTTAAAGATAAAACTATATTCAGCACTTTTTATTTATGCTTTTTTATAATAGTAAATCTATTATTGGCTAAAGCGCCGAACTTTAATTTTCAGAGTGCGTAGTTCCTGAGATCTGTAATCAAAACTTGCCTAACTTACTTTCTCTAGACTAGATCTAGATTAGGAGTTGTCTGTAGATGGATCGGGGGCAGTGATGGCTCCGTGGGCTTTGGGGCTGCTCCTACAGCTGTTCCTGGTGGGGTTCAGTGGTGGGGCCTGGGGGGAGCTGCCCTCACTGACGGCCAGGAACTCAACCTGACGACTTCACTCTTGGCTTTTTCTTCAAGAAGCTGTGTTGATTCTCCCTGTGCCAGCTGCTTTCTACCAAAACGCAACCCAAACCGCGTTAATACGTTACGGATTTATCCGATTGGACAAAGTCCCTTTTCAAGGCCTTTTCTCTGCAAAGCAGCCATTTGTGGGCAGGTTGGGGAGGTTTGAACAGCGTGGAGTTGGGTGGATTTAACTGCTTAACGTGTGGGTCACTTCTGCTCAAAGCACAGCTGGGCAAAGAGCTGAGTGAGACGTGGAGATCTTGGCCATCGAAGCTCCTTTTGCAGATGTAGCTTACTCAGAGTAACTTGTTTAAACTACTACTAAAATAGGGTTTTCCTGATTAAGAGCAGTGTTTCTAATATAAGGGTTTGTAAAAGTACCTACAAATCCTTTCCAGTCTACAAAGGGCCAAAATGGAAGCTTGGAAATTAATTTGTGGTTTTTTTATTTAAAAAAAAAAGTTATTCTCTAGTAGAGAGTTTAAGAAGTTATTAACAACTGATGTAGTCCGGACTAAAGCAGTGTACTGAATTTTTAAAAGAGGAAAAAATCATGTTACATTACTGTTAATGCTTTGAAAACTTGTTTTAAATATTGTTGAAAACAAATATTTTTCAATCCTTTCAATAAAATCTTTTTGTAAAGTTGGATTTTGACTGTTGAGAATATAAAATCAGGCAATGGTACACGATCACGTGCTGGGAAGGGGAATGCCCAGGGTGGGGCTGTGCTGGCTCCGGGGGCAGGAGCATCTGTTTTCTAGAAATACACATTCAACAAAGGCTTAGGTGTAGGTCTGACACCAGGCTTTTCCCCAGAGTTCCAAAAATACAAGCTGGATTTGCTGCACAAGTTGGAACAAATCTTGTGTACAACCAGCTGGGCTACAGAAACTACTTTTTTGAGGGCCCAAGAGTAGAAAAATGAGGAAAGAACTAGATAAGGGCAACAATCTCAGATAATTTGGATACTCAATAAGTTTAAAATTGAGAATGCAGTTTAAATGCCCATTCTATCCTTGCTTTTGAACATTGTGGCCAAGTTCTAAACACTTCTTCCATTAAACTTGTGGCTAATTGTTATGATTAAGAGTATTTTTTTGATTTCATAATTAATCTGTAACCGATTCTAACAGTTCATGCATGTCAAATGGTTGATAAATGGGAGGAAATACCTTATGCAGGTGATAGAGCTGCTTTTAAATGGCATTCGTTTGCTTTACAAGGTACCTTTTTCTGTGAAAATACAAAGGTTAATTCCCCCAGGCACAATACATTTCTGGTTTTGGGGGGTAAGTTTGAATGTAATCCTAACTTTTTTTCCTTCTAATGATAGGATTGTTTATTCCATCTCCGTGCTGTGCAGATAAAAGGAACACAGCACAAACCTCCTTTCTGCAGCTCATTTTGAGCGAGTACAGGCCTACAACAAGATCACCATCTTCCCTCGCCGGCCCTGCTGCCTGTTTGCTTGTTTTTGGAAAGAACTGAATATGTTTAATTGTGTTCCTCCGTTTCAGCAACAATTCATAGTCCCGTTTGGACTTGTGGAATGAAGTCAGAGTCAGCAGCTGGTTCTCTGGTGCTTTCTCTGGCTGCTGTCAGCTGGCCGCAGCCTGACCACCAGCCTTTAACTCCTCACGCTTTCACAAAATGAGAAATGAGTTTTGAGATCATCCTTGTAAATTACCCTGCAATAAACTATTTTAACTGCTTTTGGCAGCGTACAGGTACCTGCAGGGTAAAGATGTAGCTGCAGAGAAGTGTGACACAATGTTCCCAGCCTGTGAAGTCCAGTGCCAGCCTCTCCCTTACCCAGTTTGTTGACAAGCTTCCTGCTGAACTCCTGCTGCTGGTATGAGAAATAATCATCCGCGTGCAAACTGGGCTTATACTTTATTAAAAAATAAACAGCCAGTAGTTAAAGGTTCCAGCCAATAAAATACCAAACTTTTAAATTACAATATTAAAGGCTTATTTTAACAGTCACCCTTGTGTATGACATGGCACGTTGGTTAGACACGCTATAGGAAGGCAGGAGATTACGGTGTGTAGTTTTCATGTGTAGCTGGGATTTATAAAAATAATGGAAATATTCTCAAGTCAGAGGAGGAAGGAGAGTCCCAGCCCTTCTGCTGGGGTTAAGCCACCACAGTGATAGTGGGGATGAGGGAATAGGGCTGTCATCAAACCAGCTTCAGGGCTTGAGCTGAGCAGTGAGGGCAGGGCCATCCCCCTCCAGACTCGGTAATAAAACACGGCTGTGCAAATTATTTTCATTATGTTTGTGTATATCCAGAAAAAACAGCACTTATGTCAACAACATTCTCTACTCACATGCATGTTGTGAACCTCCTGTGGTTATAAAGCAACATCAGGAAAACAAGGAGTGAAAGATGCGTTGTCCTGTCAGCGAAACTCACTGAATTGAGAGGATTACTGTTAATTTCCCGAGCGCGCTTTGCTTTTTAAACTAAGTTACCAGCTGCACTGCTACAGCTCCCAGCACGAGACTGACCAAGAAATGTACAGACATCTTTCTGAGCAACATCCTCTACCTCTCTGAGCTTACATCCTGAATGTAGGATTGATCAGAAGGTCCCCGGCTGGGATTTCACTCTGTAAGAGCTGCAGGTAGAACACACGGGGGATGCTCAGGAGTCGATCCTTCCATAGGAAGAAAACACTGTGAGAAGAAAAGAAGATCAGTCAGCTCCTTCATGTAAAAGGAGGTTTGGGTAGTTTAAGATTAGTGGCTCTCTAGGTCCCTTTATCTTAGTTATTATAAGGCAGTTACAAAGCACAATTCAGAAGAAAAATTACATATATCTTATATAGAGGTGATTTTTTCCACACAGGTCTGTTTTTCTGGAGAGCAGCAATCCTTGCCTGGGTTAGAAGCAGCTTTGACTAACGTCAGTTTTCCTCAGGGAGAGATCCCACGTGTTCCACTGGAGCTTCTGAGCTTTGCCAGGCCAGTAACTTCTGAGGCTGCAGTAGTGTCTGATGTCATTAAGGACCTGCCTCTGATTGTGACTATCCTTAACTATCTTCCTGGCTCCACAAGCTCTCTACTTAATTGTGACTGTGATACAATAGGCTACAAGTTTCATAGTTAGTTAACATTTTTAAATACTTACTTCTTTCTCTCAGCCCTTGCCCAAAGCTGCGGTAGACGTGAATCAGTGCCCAAAACAAAACGGATTTTATTGCAACAGAAATGCAAGAGCCAGTAATGAAAGCAGCTTCCAGAGTGTAAGAGTTCCCTTTGCCCCACTCCTTTATCACCTGCAGGAAAACAGAGACATACAACAATCAACACCTCCTGCCACAAAACCCTGAGGCCATGAAATCCCATCGACCACTATGTTTCTGAAAGAAGTCACTAGATGGTAATTTTGGGGGGAAAACCCTGGTCTTTTAAACCGTCTTACTTTCCTGATTACATCATTCCCTGGCCACACACTGACTCCAGCTAAATGTGTTACACCCTCTGATCTCTGCATCGTTACAATCATGAAAGGAGTACTGTGCCCACATTGATTAAATAATTAAGCTGGAGACAAGGAAGCCAGACTTCATCTCACATCTCAGTCTCTTTCCACTGTAAAGTACAGAATGAAGTTACATTCCCTGTCACTGCACTTTGCCTTGCACGATCCCACAAAGCTCACCTGGGACCTGTGCTTGTGACAATACTAATTGCCAAACTGTGCTTTTTTGAGGGGTCTGACACACAGAAAATGGCAACTTTTAATTAAAAGCAACAATATTTATACCCTGCAGCTAGCTATCTACTGCACTGAAGAAGGATCACTGCTCCCATGAACAAGGTACGATCAGGGCCGTTAATACCAAGATGAGAGAGCTCTGCAGAAGCCCGGTTCTGAAGGGAAGACACTAAATCTAGCAGTTCTCTTTCTCCCTCCTGCGGGCTGGAGTCCCTGCCCCAGCAGGACTAGTGATTATCAGGATGAGATTTTAAAAAACCACAGTTCTGACTACTTTGATTTGTTAACAAAACCCACTGGTGTGTATCCCAAATCCAGGTTATGGATGTCCTGCCTAATTTCGGTGCAGTTATTTGTTTGCCTATTAAGCTCTATCAGTTTTCCAGCTGACACTGCAGAGGGCTGTTAAGCAGCAGCTGTACAGAGTCAGTCTGGCAGCTTTTCAGAGCTGGAGTAATTAATGGTAAGTGCACTTTTCCTTTTTTTTTTTTTTTTTAGCTTTTCAGGTAGTCAGGGAAAAGATGCTAAAAAGACTTGGTTGCATATCCATGTCCTCATGTGCTGGTCACTGGTGTATGTTCATTGTTACTGGGCACAACTGGAAGGAGACCTGGCTGTTTTCAAGTTGTTGTTGCTCTTATTTCAGAAGTCCCCACCTGTACTTTTCTTCCTAACAGCAACACAAGTAAAGTAGAGCCACAAAAGAGCCTGTGGTCCTTCCATGCTTTGCTGGACAAACGGGCCTGTGAATAATTGGAAGAGCCTGATTTAATGGTGCACTTTAATAACTGGAACCCCAAGGCCTTGGCTGACTGAGGCCACTGGGTTTTTATCAGTCTCTGCAGCCTATTTATGCGAAGTATGAAAACACTGGCTGCTATCAGCCTTCGAGCCCTTCCCACGATGGACAATCTGCTTTGTCCTTGCCCTTCTTCCTTGGCTCCTCTCACACACGTGGTGGGAGGTGCTGGTGCCCCACTGATAAGTGCTTTATCACTATTATAGCGCCAAAAAAATGCCTAACACTGGAGTCTGTGGGGCTCGCACTGTCTCTTGTTTTGACTATGTCAGGATCGACAGCCAGGGCAGCTCCCTAAGAAATTCTTTAAAATATAATTACTTGAGGCCCTCCAGAAGATGAAAAGCTCTGGCACCACTTCTTGTGAAGGACAGGAGGCATTTTTGAGGAGCTGTGTACCTTGTACTGCAAGATTTTGTTGTATTTTTCCCTAATCATTCTGGACACTTTGCCAGTTGCAAAGACATCCAGGGCCTCTCCCTCTAACACATCAGTTCAAGAGAAATTTGACAGGGTTCCTGTCTTGAAAAGTTGATCCTGAAGAGGTAGGATGACCCTACTGCTCCCATTGATTCTAAGAGGAGCTGCCACAAAGGGGGATGTGCAGGAATGAGGCACCGTGGTTTGGGCCCAAGGGATGAAGAGGAGGCCTGCAGCCTTGCTCCCCGTTATTTAGCCAGTGAGTGTGATGAATTACCGTGTAAAGCAGGTAGATGAGATAAACTACTTCAGGAACATTCTGACTCAGAAAAATCCACACTAGAGGTTTCAGTTCTTTTAAAATCTGTAAAATAAGATAAGAAATATATAGGTTTATAACTCGTTGCTACATACTCTATAAAGGTTATATATAATTGAATTTTTAATAGCATTTCAAGTGTTGGTCTAGTCGAGTTCTTAGTTGTAACTTTGCTCTCCACTTGCCTTCTCTACCTACGTTTTTTTTAGCAGGAAATAGAGTCTCTGTTTTCCACGGACCTGGGCCAGAAGTGACGTTGGTGAAATCAGAACTGGTTGTTTTATGGGCACATCCTGAGAGCTGTGTGTGATTTGAGCCATCTCGGCATCCTCTGGAGCTCTGCCTTCTCACACGCACAGCACAACTCCCGGCTACCTTCAAGGGACAAGCAGCTGGCTCTTCTGAGTTGTATCTAAGCTGAGGTACTTTTTCTTTAGGTCCTGGATTTTTCTCTAGCAAATGAATGTTTTCCTAGCTAACAGACTGAAAGCGCTCTGTGACTTTTTTCCTCCTCCTTTGTTTCTATCAATCACAGAGAACTCTTTGGGTCCTGGATTTTTCTCTACCAAATGAATGTTTTCCTAGTGCTCTGTGACTTTTTTTCTCCTCCTTTGTTTCTATCAATCACAGAGAAGTAAAGTCACTGAGAACTAAAATGTGGGAGAAGCAAGAGGATTTAGCTGTGAGGAAAACTTTGTTTCACAATTAACCTTGGGACGTGGGAAAGAAGAAATGCTGGATTTCCAGCAGGCAGCAGCTCTCAGCAGTCCTGAACTGGAAGGGCAGGTCTGAGCAAAGGAAAGAAAAACAGCTGAGTCACTGGGCCCGAAAGCAGTGACTGTGGCAATGCTGAGATAAGATTTGATACATCTGATCAACCACAAATATTCCCCCAAAACCAACACTGATCCTTCTGCAATGGTTAATATGTGAACCTCTACAAAAGCATTAAGGGAACTGTCCCTCCCCTAAGGGAGTTTGTTTGTTCTCTGCCACCTCTACTGTTGTCTCCCTTTTTTGTGGTACTGCCCAGTGCTCCTCTCAGGATAAGATCAAAAGGGAAAGGAAAGCAAAGGGTGAGAAACAAGAGGAGGGGGAAAGAGAGAGTTAGTAATGGATGGGAGAAAAGAGAGAAGATAAATAATGGGGATAGATAGGAAAAATAAATCCACTAAAGTAAATGGGAGAGCAGGTATATAAATAGAAGAAAAATAATGAATAATCCCCTTATGAATGGGATGTGCTTCAACCCAGAAGTAAGGGAGCATGAGTTTTAGCCCTGCTTTCAGGTACTGCAGTTACCAGAAAGGACTGTGTATGAGGCGTTTCCAAGCCTTCCCTTCTGTAATGCTCATACTTTCTGGTGGATTATGTATGTCTCCATACCCTGCTTACTCACTGCAGAGAGCATCAAACAAGACAATGATACATGTTTCTCTACTGCTGCATCAACTGCAAGAACCTGATTGTGAAAAACTTGTCAGTAATGTATCTAGATGGGATAAAATGTAGCTTTCAAGTAGTTCTAACATAGACACTTTTGAGCAAAGGGCAAGAATATGTACTTACCCCCAGGACATCTACTATTAGTGGTTGAGCTATTAAGAAACAGGTTTGCTATTGATGAAAGCATAAGGAATATCATGTATGTCAAGACATGAGACCATCTAACTGAAGTGCCTCTTCCTTTCCTTAAAGGAAATAGTGTCTCTTTTAATGCCTAAAGGCAGATCAATGAGAAGCAAGGAAATCATAATCTGTGAAAGGCAACTGGTCAGATCAGCTTTGTTTCTGATGGTTGGGGAAAAGTCACTGAAAGATTTACACTCTTAATCCTAGCAGGAAAACAGACAGGGTTCTGATTATTCCCTTCTTTCCACACCTGATACAATTTAACTGAAAGCAAAACTCCAGTGCATCACAAAGGTATATAAGCAGCTTCTAGGAGGAAACCAAACTATTTTATATCTCTATCTGCATTCCTAAATGTCACGCTCACACTTAGGCCCATCTTCATTTTTTCCTGCTAGATAGCTGTTCATGGCCACATCCAGGAGAAAGATGATTCTGTGCAAATATTCACCTAAAGTTAAAGTATTTTAAAAGCACAGTGCTTGGTGCTAGTGCCATTTTTAGCAAGGAAAGCAGTCAAAACACTTGGAAAGTTGTATTTCGGCTGTCAGGAATTTGTCTGAATGGCTAAAGGAAACACCCAAAGCTAGTGCCATTTTTAGCAATGAAAGCAGTCAAAACACTTGGAAAGTTGTATTTCGGCTGTCAGGAATTTGTCTGAATGGCTAAAGGAAACACCCAAACCCAAAACCCCCTAAGCTCCTTCCTGGTAATAAAAGGCTCACATATCTGATGTACTTTGGCCTTGATTCTGCAACCATTCTTGGAACAGAGCTCTCAAGATTTCAGAGGAAGTTCAGGCTGACTGACATGAAAAACTACATTTCAAGTTCACAGTACTTATTGTAACCTGGAAACTGTCACTCACCTTTAGATAAAGGATCACTCATCTTTTTGGTGTGGCTTCCTAAGAATATAAGGCCTATGCAGTCTCACTGTGTCTGTACGTCCATCTTCAAAATAATTTGGAGGACTGTTGCCAGTTTCACCTAACCTTGTCAGAGAGGTAGAAATAGTGAAGATCTTGTGATCCTACAGGTTTCATAAAGTAGGTGATCAAGGACTGAGAATAAAACAATGTCCCTCAGAAAGGAATAATGATAGTGTGACATTGTTTCATCCTGTATGCTCAGCTGAGAGACACGGATTTATAAGAAACCTGACTTGGTTACCATTGGTGCTGCTGTTTCCTGCTGGGATCTGTTTTGGCTCCCTTCCACTTAGAATGGGATGGCTGTGACTCCCAGCCTGTGGTAATTGCTCAGGGTGAGAAACTGTAGTCTCAGAAGTTGACTATTGTTGCTAGTGCTGCTCTTACTTAATACTTACTGCGATGATGCTAATGGTTGCCTTCAGGCAGGCCCAAAGAACCCCTGCTGCTGAGATGATGTTATGTAAAAGGGTGATCTCATGCAGGCTTATCAGCAGAATACACAAGCAGAGCTGAAAGAGAAGAGGCAAAGATCTGGTAAAATTATTGAGACCATGCAGCCCACCAAATAAATATTTGAAACCAACTCCCAGCAACAATAAGTTTGGCACAGGTCTAAAGGCTAAAATTTTTCCTCAGAAGTTGACAGACAATGAAAAGGGACACAAGGACAGATGTACTTCCCTGTATGCCATATTGGCAACAACAAAGAACAGGGAAGGCAGTAAGATGTGCCCCAGATAAAGCGTAAGGTAATACAGGGCAATACAGTAGTGAAGTAAGAATGAAGGGTAGAGTATGGAAGTACAAACTCTTTCTAACCAGAAAACTCTGGGGTTCACTTCTCCTCTCTGTAACTGCAGGTCACTGTCTCACCCCGATTGCCCTGCCAGCTCAGGCTCCCTGCTCCCCTCCCAGTGTCAGTCTCTCACAGGCAGGAGACAGCCAGGATGACTGGAAGGCAAGAGACTGTAGGCTGAGGTGTTGAGCAGTGACAACCTTTCTCATTTATGGTGGCCATGTTGGGTTGGACAAACTTCCCAAAAATAAATTTCAGTTCTCCTTTTGGGCAGGACAATGATAAAATATATGTTGATTCATTTTTATGGATTTTAACTAAGCTTCCCTATAGCAAACACCTGAGGAGATGACCATGATTAAGCTAATCTTATCTAAAAGATAAGATACAGGCAGGATTGCTTGTGGAAGTTAATGGTTCAACACAGCTAGCATAATTCTAAGATATTCTCAATAGGAGGGAAAAAAGGGAACCCAGGGGGAGAGAGATCTATACCTGTGCCTGAAGATCAAAGGTCAGCATGGAAAAACAGAGGTTCAGCATGAAGTATTGTGACTGTAGGCTTTCCAGAGCACCACCGACTCGAAAGGCCATCATGCTTTGACTCTGAATGAGGATGATGGCACAGATCACATCAAAGGAGCCAACCAAGAGGATCAGAATGAAGCGGGCCTGATGGGAAAGAGAAATAAGGATGTCACTGGCCATGACAAAGCAGGGACAGTCCTTAAATGTAACTGGAAGTAAAAGAATAAAGGAGTAAGGAGAACCAGGCTGCCTATTAAACAGACAACAATTAAAGGTGACAGTGTGGCACACTATTAAGTGGCAAAGATCAGGCCATGAGTTTTGCCATTTGTTGCAACCACCTGGTAATAACTGTAAACTCACATTGGCTATTTTGGTTTACATTACCAAAATGTCCTTCATAATTACATTGCTATGAGAATATTTATACTAGTATGCCTTATTCTGGCTCAGAAATTTTGCTTAGGAAGCAGGATTTACAGTAATCCAAGTTACTGGTATAGTCGTAAAAAAAGGTCCTTAATAGTACGTGTTCTACACCAGGCTTTCCTTTGAAATTCTTGTTAAATAGATAAACTGATGACTGGGATGCATAAAGTAATTTGCATATCTTTGATACCTGTTCCTTGTTGACCCTAGCAACCCAGTTTGTTGTAGGTAAGCGTATACAATTGATATGTAAATTGAACAGGCAAATTCTGCTTTGCTGCAGAATTTTTCTCCTAGCTTGGTTGTCATCTCTTCTATCGAAGAAAAATTATTGGATGACTTCTTACATCCTTCTTACCTCCTTCTTACATTTGTCATAAATATGCAGCCATAAAAGGGAAGGACTTCTGAGAAGCACGGCAAGCGGAAGTTTAACTACAACTCTTAGTAACACATAGAATACAATCTTTGTATTATATTTTATTGTTATGAAATAGAAACAAGATAATAAGGAACGGCAGTACCTCCCATAGCACATTGTATCTTCTTGTCTCCTCGCAGCAGGTTACAGTAACTCTCTTGAAAACACACTGCTGCATTTATGGAGCTGTGGGGATAATGGCTATGTCCTTGGGTAGAGACCTCAGATTCCAGTTCTGTTCATAAGTTAGATTTACGTGACTTTACACTGGTCATTTTATAGACAGAAATCTGAAGTAGAGTAGGTGAAGTAAGGATATGTTCTGTGGTAATCCTGTGTAAGCAAAACTCTTTGATATTTATGTTACTTTCAGATACTGTCATAAAAAAACCCATAGAATAGCTCAGAGAAATACATTTGCAATTGTGGAGGTGCACATTTTGTTATTCGGTGGTAGGAATAATTCAGCCTGATTAATCTCTGTTATCAGAGATAACAGAGATAATTTCTAAGATTTTCAAATCCAAGATGTGGAGAAAAGCAAAGTTAATTAAAGGCAAGAGACTAACCAGGAGTTTTGGCTTTTGCTCAGCAGAGAGAACTGTGAAGTTGACAATGGAACGAAACATCACGAGCAAGATGGAGAGAACAAAGACGATGAGCTCCTGGCGATTCTCCTGCAGGATCCCTCGAGTCACATAGTACACGCAGAAGACTGGAAGGAGAAGGAAAGGTCAGTTACCAGGTGAACACGGACTGAACATCGTGCAATTTTTTCAATGTGCTTGACCCAGATGACAAAACTGAAGTATCAAGACCGTAACTTAGGTTCCTCAGTCAAAAGTGTATCTTTGCTCTTACCAAGGAACCTGAATTGGATACTTAAAATGAGTGCTCCCCCCTGTGTTTAGCATACAAGAAATGGAAAGATTTGTTAGATTTTTAAATTACTTGTGAAGTAACACTTTGAAAATGGCAAGATACTAGCTATCCAAATCAACTGGCAGCTGTGGTATGTTATTCCATTAATACTACATTGAACACTATGTTGAATAGTATATTTGAATTAAATGAAGCAGCACCATTTTTATTAAAGAACTGAAATGACTTAATCTTCCCAGTGAGTGTAATTCAAATGAGTAACACAGAGTTTACTACTCATACTTGTACCTCTGCAGCACTGTTTGTGTGGCTCTGATGTAATTCAAGTGAGTAACAGAGTTTACTACTCATACTCGTACCTCTGCAGCACTGTTTGTGTGGCTCTGACCACCACAAATGGACTGTGTGTTGAATTGAACTTAGAAAGACTGGATTCCTAACAGTTTATTTTTGTTGTGGAAATTTTGAAACACCTCACCCTGCAAACTATAGTCCAGAAAAGAACTGTTTCAGGAAAGTTCTGATTTATGTTTTTATAAAATTCATCAAACCCCACCACTCTTAACACCACAGTTAGCTGTCACTGTAGAACTCTCCACTGTTTTGACAAAGCTTAAATAAGGAAAAGGCTTCCCTTTCATAAAACCAGGGATCAGTGCTTTGTTCTTATATAGATGCTCTGGCAAACACTTGTTAATTCTTACCATAGACAAAGTAACAATAGATTTCTTTTTCCAGATGGCTACTTCCTGGATTCCACACATCAAATAATCTAGTTTTGTCAGGTTGGGACATGGGAACAAAGTATCATAGATGTTTTGAACGTAACATGATAACTTCAGTTTCTCTAAACAAACCTTCTAGCGAATGAACTTCCCTTTTCACTTTTATTAACAGTGATCGAGAAAACGGAAAATGATTGGGAAATTACAAAGTGAGTCATGAGATTTTTTTGCATCCTTGTGACCTCAGGAAGATCTGAAAGATTTAAGACAGTATTTCCTTGTTTTGCAAAGTTTGGCTGCTAAATCAGAAGAGGTCTGTACAAATCATTCTAAACCAAACTTTTTTACTGAGCATCAAGGTTTTTGGAGAGATAGCATATGCATGTCCTTGAAATAAAGGACATCACCTGATATTTGGTAACTGAACATTTTTCAAAAAATTAAATCCCAAACCCTCCTTCAAGTAAGTATCTCTAGTGGTAAATCCCAGAGATTGTTAGAGCTGAGCCATCTACTTTTGTTTAAAGAACTGTTACCAGTTCTGTCAGTCTTTGTCTACCCTACAGAAAATATGTGGTTTTGGCATGTTTTGGAGGTTAGTTACACATCTTAAAATCTCAAGGTAAACCAATATGGTTTTAACATGTTCCTTGCCTGATGTTATCTGATTAATATGTCGAAATGTTTGTTTACGTTAAAACTTTGAAATCTGAAGTAATGTGTTAAAAATATACTATTTTTCCTGATTTAAAACAGAGGTTTGTGAGAGGTGTGTTCCTTGCACGTGTTGCAGTATCAAATACTAACTAGTATCAACAGAAGGTAGAAGGGGGAAAATAGATTAGCAAGCATGCTTTCAGCTTCCCACTTAGAACACCATGTGATTCATTTTGTTTATTACGAAGGTTCTTTAGTTTTCTCTAAAGCACAAAACAGTGGCTGCTAACAAAAACAGTGTGACAGATCTGTGGCCTGTTCTATCATTGCAATTTTTGTTGGTGTGCTGAGCCCTGTGTGAAAAGCTGCTAATCAAACCAGAGTTTGGGAATAAAAGTATTGTTTGCATGTGTCTAATTATAGAATCTGGAACAAACCTATTGTCTTTGTTCCCTCTGGGTGAAAGCATGAAAGCTGGAAAGCGATGACTGCTCATGATTAGCATGTCCTTCTTGTACACAAGGTGTTACACCCACAGAGCCTATTCTTCTCTACACTGTTTTGGCCAGCAAGCCAATAGCCAGAGCCTGCTAAAGCTACTGAAGACGACTTCCTAAAATACTTATAGTTGTATTATTTTTGTGTTAAGTTTCATTTCTATTTAATACAAACGGACCCAGGAATATAAACATAAGTTTCTACTGAAATCCTAATTGGAAATATCCAGGGAAGTTTGGATTTTGCTTCCAGTAGGACAAAAACTATTAGACAAAAAAAAAAAAAAAAAAAAAGAGAGCTTTAAAAAAACCAAGGTCATTACTTTCTTTTATTAAAATACTTGCAACATCCTTGTATGAACTTAAGAGACAGAGATGGCTTAATATTTTCTTGTTTCAGATCAAACTGTTTTATGTTCTACGACAAGCTGTGGTGTGGACACCTCTGAATTCCCCAGCATACCACAGTACAGACATCAAAATGGGAAATGGTAAGCATTCTGGCATAGCTGAACACTCGGGATATCTTACGTAAAGTGACAGCTGTCTGAAAGCCAAATCATTGCCACATCTGCCTAAGGAAACACCAGTAAGAAAGCCAATTATTGCAAAACTTCCTAAAATCTGAGTATTTTTTTTCACACCATTCACACATGTATGTATTCTGGATGACACTGTGTCTATTACTAATCCTTTCCCTAAAATACTCCTGGAAAAAGCAACAATGGCAAAAGCCTCCAGCTTGTTAGTGTTGAACTAGCAGAAGATTGGAGTAAAATAATAAATGTCAGTTGCTGCTTAATTACTATTTTGGGAAAAAACATTTGTTTTAAAATATAAATGGCATGTTTCTTACCAACTCCAACTAACTGAATAAGAGAAATGGTGAAATCTTCCTCAGTTTGTCGAACAAGCGTCTCTACGGTTAGCCCTATGACACTTAGCAGAGACAAAATAGTGACACAGAAGTAGATCTTCACAGGGAATGATAGCTCTGAACAAGGTTTTATCTGTGAAGAAAGAAAATTTTTAAAAACGGAATGCAATATAAACTAATTACTGTTTCTAAGATATGCATTAAAGCAAGTTGACTAAGTGACACAACTGCAGGGTTTTCCTTGGGAAAAGGAAGAGAAACTCTCTACAACTGAATTGAAACTACAAAGCTGCTGAGAAAGGGAGAACTCAGCCTAGATTTTTCTAGTTTATACCCACAGACTGCCTTTGACTTTTTTCAGTGCGTCACAAGGCTCACAGTGTTATAATTTCACCTCCTGAAATCAAGATTGCCAATGCACACATATACGTCTATCAAAACATTGCGATGTTCAGCAAGTAACATTTTCCCAGTACCCTGTATCCTGGGCTGCATCCCCAGCAGGGTGAGGGAGGGGATCCTGCCCCTCTGCTCCGCTCTGGGGAGACCCCCCCCCATTGCTGCCTCCAGCTCTGGGTCCACCAACATCAGAAGGGCATGGAGCTGTTGGAGCAGGGACAGAGGAGGCCCCAGAGATGCTGGGAGGGCTGGAGCCCCTCTGCTGGGAGGATGGGCTGAGAGAGTTCAGCCTGGAGAAGGCACCGGGGAGACCTTCGAGCCCCTTCCAGTCCCTCAAGGGGCTCCAGGAAAGCTAGGGAGGGACTCTTGATCAGGGAAGGGAGCCATAGGACGAGGGGGAAGAGTTTGACACTGAAAGAGGGGAGATTTAGGTGAGATATGAGGAGGCAATTCTTTGCTGTGAGGGTGGTGAGAGCCTGGCCCAGGTTGCCCAGAGAAGCTGTGGCTGCCCCATCCCTGGAGGGGTTCAAGGCCAGGCTGGAGGGGGCTTGGAGCAACCTGGTCTGGTGGGAGGTGTCCCTGCCCAAGAGCAGGGGGCTGGAATTTGATGATCTTTAAGGTCCCTTCCAATTTTAACCGTTCTATGACTTTCAGTTTTAAAAAATTGCCAAAAAGTTTCACAGTTCTGAACAATGTGCAAGGGATTTGAGTAAGAGATGGGTTTTTTTCCAGTCCAAATCGTGGAAACAGACAAACTGCACCACGCCAGCAAGAATCGAGTTTCACAGTTCTGAACAATGTGCAACGGATTTGAGCAAGAGATGGGTTTTTTTTCCATTCATGCCAGGCAGTCCACATCGTGGAGACAGACAAACTGCACCACGCCAGCAAGAATCACTTCACTTTCCCGTGATCTTGACAGTGTGGAAAAAAAAAGGCTTCATCACATGGTACTGGGGAGTCACCTGGAGGCCGGGCTGAGCTATGGCACTGTTGCTACCACACACTTTTGGGTTCCTGTGCATTTAATGCATATTAGTAACTGTGGGCGGCGCTGGGTGTACTCACGGGGCCGCAGGGCGTGGGGATGAGCTGCCGGTGCCGGGGGGTGAGGTTCGGCAGCGGGGAGGCCGCGGCGCCGCTGGAGGGGGAAAGAAAGAGGGAGCCATTACCGACATCGCCTCAGGATTCCCGCCCTCCCGCATGGGCCGTACCAACTAGCGCCCGGTGAGGGGAGGGGGGGAAAGGCGGACCAAACCACTCCCCGGCCCATGTCCCGCAGGGTAATGAGGTGGGGAGATCCCCCCGCTTAGCGCTTGGTTCCGCCCGCCTGGGGAGAGCCACCCCCGCTCAGCGCTTAGTTCCGCCCGTACGGGCGGAACCAAGCGCTGAGCGGGGGTGGCTCTCCCTCCCTCAGCGATGGCGCGAAGCCGCTACCTGTCGTCGTCGCCTTCCATGGCCGCTCCGGCGCCGTCCCCCTCCTCCGGTAACGCTACCTACATGGCTGCAAAAAAGCCGTGTACGGTTTCCGGGAAGTGCTTCCGACACGTCACTTCCCCGTCCCGGGCGGGAAGAGCCGCCGGAGGGCGGCGGGGCCGCGACGCTCCCTCCCGCCGCCGCCGCCCCCCCCTTCCCTCTTTCCCTCAGGAGGGAAGATGTCCGCGCTGCCTCCCGCTGCGCCTCGCTGGTTCCCTCAGAAAAGGCTTTGAGGCCGAAAAGCGAGTCAAAGAGGGAGGTTTTGCGGTACCGTTCCCTTCAAAGGTCTCCGGTCTCGGTGGGGAAGGCAGCGCTCCGGGATGCTCGGTCAGCTCCGAGGCGTGGAAACAGCGGGTTTGTCTGCCTGGGAGCTGGTCCTGGACGAGAGGAGGGAAGATTTTAGCACTGGGTGACTGGAAATACAACTGAAGTGCAAAAAAGTACTAAGCTATTTCAGTCTTTTCAGCATCTTCTTTGTATGGGAGATGGCTTTTGTCATTGTATTTGCGATCTATGCCTGTAAACGTCTCAGGTGCTCTCATCCTTTAGTGAAACAGCATTAATATTTGCAGCTTGCTTAGGATGTTGAGTTCTGTGCGTTTGTTGTGTTGGAAGCGATGTTTTTGGGTGACCTGTGGTTGCACAATAGTAGGTTAAGAGATATGCACTCAAAGTCACTGCTTTTTCACTATCAGATTAGCCTTAGTTTCTCTAACACTTGCAGTGGTTTTTAGCTTTTACTCAGTGTGCAAGGTGTAAAGCTGACTTGATACCTAGAGTTGTGACCTGGTTTCAGCTAGGATAGAATTAATTTTCTTTCCAGTGGTTGCTGTGTTTCAGATGTGGTATGGAAGGAATGTCTGTAATGCATGTTGGTTTAGTTGTCAGGTGATGTTTATATTTTTCAAGGACTTTTCTCAGCTTCTCATAGAAGGAGCCTGGACAGAAGGACTGAATGGCCAAGGGAATATTCTATACCATAGATGTCATGCTCAGTACAGAAATGGGGTTAGCTGGGGGGTGCTCGCTATCGCTGCTCGAAACAGTGATAATTCAGCAATTTACCAGATGGTGAGAGTGACTTGTGTCTTTTATATTATTTTATCATTTTATTATTCTTGCTATTTTCCTGAGGAGAACTGCATAAGCAGTTGCCTGGCCCCACCTGCCAGCTGGAGTTAAACCACAAGTTCTTTGTTGATATTGTCGAAATAAAGTATCTGTCTTTATGTACAGGTAACTAATGAGGTCAGAAAAACTCTAGCAGTGGCTTTTTGTCTTTGCTGTTAGATGAATGGCCCACGTTGCCCAGAGAAGCTGTGGCTCCCCCATCCCTGGAGGGGTTCAAGGCCAGGCTGGATGGGGCTTGGAGCAACCTGGTCTGGTGGGAGGTGTCCCTGCCCAGGGCAGGGGGTGGAACGAGATGGTCTTTAAGGTCCCTTCCAACCCAGACCATTCTGTGATGGTCATGCCCTCCCGCATGGGCCGTACCAACTAGCGCCCGGTGAGGGGAGGGGGGGAAAGGCGGACCAAACCACTCCCCGGCCCATGTCCCGCAGGGTAATGAGGTGGGGAGATCCCCCCGCTTAGCGCTTGGTTCCGCCCGCCTGGGGAGAGCCACCCCCGCTCAGCGCTTAGTTCCGCCCGTACGGGCGGAACCAAGCGCTGAGCGGGGGTGGCTCTCCCTCCCTCAGCGATGGCGCGAAGCCGCTACCTGTCGTCGTCGCCTTCCATGGCCGCTCCGGCGCCGTCCCCCTCCTCCGGTAACGCTACCTACATGGCTGCAAAAAAGCCGTGTACGGTTTCCGGGAAGTGCTTCCGACACGTCACTTCCCCGTCCCGGGCGGGAAGAGCCGCCGGAGGGCGGCGGGGCCGCGACGCTCCCTCCCGCCGCCGCCGCCCCCCCCTTCCCTCTTTCCCTCAGGAGGGAAGATGTCCGCGCTGCCTCCCGCTGCGCCTCGCTGGTTCCCTCAGAAAAGGCTTTGAGGCCGAAAAGCGAGTCAAAGAGGGAGGTTTTGCGGTACCGTTCCCTTCAAAGGTCTCCGGTCTCATGGGCCGTACCAACTAGCGCCCGGTGAGGGGAGGGGGGGGGAAAGGCGGACCAAACCACTCCCCGGCCCATGTCCCGCAGGGTAATGAGGTGGGGAGATCCCCCCGCTTAGCGCTTGGTTCCGCCCGCCTGGGGAGAGCCACCCCCGCTCAGCGCTTAGTTCCGCCCGTACGGGCGGAACCAAGCGCTGAGCGGGGGTGGCTCTCCCTCCCTCAGCGATGGCGCGAAGCCGCTACCTGTCGTCGTCGCCTTCCATGGCCGCTCCGGCGCCGTCCCCCTCCTCCGGTAACGCTACCTACATGGCTGCAAAAAAGCCGTGTACGGTTTCCGGGAAGTGCTTCCGACACGTCACTTCCCCGTCCCGGGCGGGAAGAGCCGCCGGAGGGCGGCGGGGCCGCGACGCTCCCTCCCGCCGCCGCCGCCCCCCCCTTCCCTCTTTCCCTCAGGAGGGAAGATGTCCGCGCTGCCTCCCGCTGCGCCTCGCTGGTTCCCTCAGAAAAGGCTTTGAGGCCGAAAAGCGAGTCAAAGAGGGAGGTTTTGCGGTACCGTTCCCTTCAAAGGTCTCCGGTCTCGGTGGGGAAGGCAGCGCTCCGGGATGCTCGGTCAGCTCCGAGGCGTGGAAACAGCGGGTTTGTCTGCCTGGGAGCTGGTCCTGGACGAGAGGAGGGAAGATTTTAGCACTGGGTGACTGGAAATACAACTGAAGTGCAAAAAAGTACTAAGCTATTTCAGTCTTTTCAGCATCTTCTTTGTATGGGAGATGGCTTTTGTCATTGTATTTGCGATCTATGCCTGTAAACGTCTCAGGTGCTCTCATCCTTTAGTGAAACAGCATTAATATTTGCAGCTTGCTTAGGATGTTGAGTTCTGTGCGTTTGTTGTGTTGGAAGCGATGTTTTTGGGTGACCTGTGGTTGCACAATAGTAGGTTAAGAGATATGCACTCAAAGTCACTGCTTTTTCACTATCAGATTAGCCTTAGTTTCTCTAACACTTGCAGTGGTTTTTAGCTTTTACTCAGTGTGCAAGGTGTAAAGCTGACTTGATACCTAGAGTTGTGACCTGGTTTCAGCTAGGATAGAATTAATTTTCTTTCCAGTGGTTGCTGTGTTTCAGATGTGGTATGGAAGGAATGTCTGTAATGCATGTTGGTTTAGTTGTCAGGTGATGTTTATATTTTTCAAGGACTTTTCTCAGCTTCTCATAGAAGGAGCCTGGACAGAAGGACTGAATGGCCAAGGGAATATTCTATACCATAGATGTCATGCTCAGTACAGAAATGGGGTTAGCTGGGGGGTGCTCGCTATCGCTGCTCGAAACAGTGATAATTCAGCAATTTACCAGATGGTGAGAGTGACTTGTGTCTTTTATATTATTTTATCATTTTATTATTCTTGCTATTTTCCTGAGGAGAACTGCATAAGCAGTTGCCTGGCCCCACCTGCCAGCTGGAGTTAAACCACAAGTTCTTTGTTGATATTGTCGAAATAAAGTTATCTGTCTTTATGTACAGGTAACTAACGAGGTCAGAAAAACTCTAGCAGTGGCTTTTTGTCTTTGCTGTTAGATGAATGGCCCACGTTGCCCAGAGAAGCTGTGGCTGCCCCATCCCTGGAGGGGTTCAAGGCCAGGCTGGATGGGGCTTGGAGCAACCTGGTCTGGTGGGAGGTGTCCCTGCCCAGGGCAGGGGGTGGAACGAGATGGTCTTTAAGGTCCCTTCCAACCCAGACCATTCTGTGATGGTCATACCAAGGTCCAGAGCACTTCCAGTCTCAGGCAAATGAAGGCAATAAGAAACTGTCGATGTCATACATGTAGTGGTGATTGTCAGAATCTGCTTAGCTCTTTCAAGAAATAATCAGAGGTTTCTGACTGAAAGGTATCAGTTTTGAGGTGAGCTGCATCACAGAAGAATTTTATATTAAATTTGTTGTAGTACCCGATAGGTGCTTGCCAACAAATATATTTCAATCATAAATAATATTTATTATGCTCTGTGGAAGAATCATGAAGGATTCTGTGCATATCCAGTGTTGCAATAGATGGTTAAAAACCCCAGGCTCTGTAGTGCTGGAAACGCTGTGCTTTATTTTCAAGATAAATCATGTTTTCGTATACTATATGCAATTTTTAAAAGTCACTGTATTTCCTCTTTTGTGTGACTGCTTTGTCTCTTGTTGCTGTTTGTTTTATTTTTAAATAGTTTTATTCTTTCAAATGAAAACCTCTGGTTATATTGAACTCCAGCTGTGTTGCTGGCTTTTTAATTTTTGACAGTTTCTCAAAAATTAGGGTTAAGAATGCAGTTTCTAATGAAAAGAAAGTTTAAGTGAATGCTATTAGAAGGAGTTTTGACGTGTCTCTTTGACGCAACTGACTGAGTTGGTTTTATCTCTTGCTTGTTGGCTTATTTTATTAAATATGGTTGTGAAAGAATTGACTACGTGGTGTCGGTGTTGGATGAAGACAGCTCTGCAGCAGAGCTACTGATTAGATAAGGGCAGCCAGCAGAAATCCTGGGTGAAGGCAGGGTATGGGGAATGTGTCAGGTCCTTGTTACACTTGCAGTTGAATTTTCAGTGGCTGCTCCGCCCCTCATATCTCCATGGTTTTGGAGGAAGGTGGATGTGACACAGACCTCCCCTTCATCAGAGAAGGAAGACTGAGTTTGCTCGCTTTTAAATTGTGCTAGAAAATTGTACTGCTGTAAAACTTTACATGAGGTCAGTTTCTTAGATTTTTTTCTCTCTTTTATTCACTTGACTGTGAATGGAAAGTTATAGTTTCTTTGGGAAACATTTCTTATGGAAGAACTAATGCAAAAAATGCAGTGTGTGTGTTCTTGTTAACTTGTGTTGCTTGTGCACTTTATTTTTTTGCAAAACTTGATGTCTGAGACCGGTAGAAAACAGTCCAGGTAGACATACTGCTTTTATAGTGATGAGGTTAAACTACTGGTGTAGGTGATGTGTGTGGATTAAGAGTAGATGACGTGTACTAGTCCTGGCATGGATTAAGAGTGACCCTTTTCCCTGCAGCCTTAAATTTCAGGGGGGAGCAGTTTTCCTGGCTTGATCTATCACAGGTCCATGTAGTTGGAGTGAGCGAATAGAGTGCTATTTATTTCAGAAGCTGTGAACTGGTGCTAATTTAAAATTTGTTAAGCTGTGACACCATTTCCACAAAAGCACTGTCATTTCTATGTATTTCTGTCATTTCTCTATATTAATGCAGGCTGCCTGGCAGCAAAATGCTGTTTATGCCTGTGGAGGCCACTTGCACACAATAGAAAATAATGTAAGCAGTTTAGTAATGAAACCAAGTATGATTACTGTGTTAAAAACCGAGAGTAATATTTTTTTATTAAAACTAGATGCTTAAAAGCACAAGCAAATAATGTCTTCATTTATTTTCTTTGCACTTAAAAGCCTCCTGAGAAAAGGTTTTTCTCTGCTCCTGTTTTAAGTTTGAAATAAATGTATTTCTGATTAAATTTAGAACTGCTCTGAATAGAAAGGGAGAAGGGGTTTGAATGCAGATAGTCTTAAGAATATGTCTTAAAGCCTAAGAAACTGGAGAGTTGTTGAACTGGTAATTAGCTACTTCTTGTAAGTCAGAAGTTGTTTGAGATTCTCAAAGCTTATACTCCATATTTTTTCAACCTGTAGTATAACATTTTTATTGCTAACGTAGGTAATAACTGGAGAGGATATAAGGAAGAGCGTACAATGCGCTGTGCGCTGTTTGTTCTTGTGAGCTGGAAGATTGTATGTTTGTGTGTAATCCAAGAGAAACAGTCCACCAGCCACTGCCACGTTTTCATCTGTTGATAAACATCGGCTGCTGGTTGTTCTTAAGGGAGGAAGACAATTAGTTCCAGATGGAGAACTCTTTCAGCCCATTTAAGACTTTCCAGTTCATTTAAGACAGCAGGTCAGTAATTTAGGGGAGTAATTTTGTTCTTATTTGCTGTTCTGTGTCCTGCCATGTGTGGAATTGGTGATATCAAATATGATATCGCAGTGCTGCTGAGGGTGGGAGTTTTGGGGTGCTTAATTGCTTTTGTTTGTAATTGAGTAGTATAAACAGAAAAAGGATTAACAAAGTTGTGATAACTAGCAGTTTTGAATGTAGAGGGTTATTTTTTTTTAAGACCTGGAAAAGGAGGAGGGGTCAAAAATCCATTTTCTTAACCAGTTATTTTAAGGAATGCATATTTTCCTTCAGATTGGCTAATTTTGTCTTAAGTGTCAGAGGGTCTTGTACCTCGCCGTGCTGCTGGAATGATTTCCTGCTAAAACGGAAAGAGATAAGGGGATAGGGATGGAAACCTTCTGTGCGTGTCTGTAGTAACAGAAACAGAACTTGAGGAATGGAAAATTTCAGCATTTAGGATATGGACACTGACAGGATATATTTAACTCTTTAGTACCTATTTATGATTTATTTTGAAATGCCACATTGGACATTAAAAAAGCATGAAGAAAATGCTGTGTCCTATTCACCTGTTCGCATGCCAACAAAATCGGAGCAGGTGCTGTAGCTTTTCTCAACTCATTTATTTTTGCTTGCCATCGATTATATCTTCTGCTGCCATTGTCTGATGTACTGTAGTATAATGATCTCATTTCAGACAGCTTTTCCAAGATGTCCAGCGATTAACTTCCCTGCCAAGAATTACTTTTTAACTGTAAAGTTCCACCATCTTGTCTATCCAGCAAATGTGCTTCTGGAGAAAAGTATTTCAAATTTAATTTCCCCTGTTTTTTGGTTGAGGAACAAAAGAGGTCATGTTTGTCATTTCATTTTTATCTGATTAACACTGTTTTTTTTGCTCATAAAACACAGACTGTAAAATAGAAAGCAATACACCCAATTGTTTGTTTTAATGTTGTAGATAAGCTGCTCATGGGCAATTTCTTTCTTTCTTAATAGACTTTGAATCTGTTAGCATTATAATGTCAACTACCATTACATGACTTGAGAAGAATAAAGGTCACAGTGTGTTTTTGTTATTCTCTATACTCTTCTACTGTAACTTGCCACGTTTCATGTAGTGCCTGGAGGTGCTCAAGGCCAGGCTGGATGGGGCTTTGAGCAACCTGGTCTGGTGGGAGGTGTCCCTGCCCAGGGCAGGGGTGTTGGAATTGGATGATCTTTAAGATCCCTTCCAACCTAAACCATTCTATGAATTTGTACAAGGAGAAAGTTCTAGTTGCAAATGATTTAATGCCTTTTTTTCTGTCAGATCTTTTTAAAAGACTTTAAGAATGATTGCAAGTACTAATATTGAATTGAAAGCTATTAACAGTACTGCGGTGGCAAAATAAGTAATGTTGTGTTGTTTACAAGTAAATAATTAGAGAACAAGTCTGTTTGGAAAGCTCTTGGACATATTTTCCTAGTTTGTTCACCTAGATCTCATAGCTACCAGGATAACTGTGTTTATGATTACTAGAAGCTACAGTCCTTTATTATTGATTGCACCTTTTGACTCGAGATAACAGGTTAATTAGTACTGAGGGTACAGACTCCTGCCCGATTCTCTAGGTTGCGAAGATTTTTCTGCTGAGTGGTTGTAGGAAGACCTTGCGATTAAAGAAGCTGTAGAATCTTTAAAAGGACTTAATTATAATGGAAAAGGCCATGTTAACATACTTTTAGAAGAGAAATACTTTAAAAAAATATGAAGACTTTTGTGTGTGTGTGCTATTTGAAAATAAAAAGTCTCCGTTACATAAATTCTCGGTGCTTACACTTGCTTTTGTGAGTGCAATTAAGAGTGCAAAATCCAGTCTGAAAGACAAGGTACAGAAGTCATTTTATCTTTCGTAATCTGCAGGTGAAATGTGTGTTTGCTGCATTAGGGATTTGAAATGTCAGTATGTTCAGAACTACATGCTTTTTTCCTTTCTCTTTTTTTTTCTTCATTCTTAGGCAGAAAAAAATTGAATAGACCACATGAAGAAGCATGTGAAGTTTATTTTTATGCAAGATGTTATTTGGAGGACCAAGTACACTCTTTCAGGCCGTGGGAGATGAAAGACTAATCACGTGATATTTTTGTTTTGTCGAAGTGCTGTTCTGTGCTAAGTCAATGTTGGTTTGTATTGAGGACAAATATTAATTTCCTAATGCCAGCATGTCGACTGTGACAAGTGCTCAGACGCCAGAGGAACCGAATCCTCCCCCCCTTGAAGAAAAGCCACAGGGAAAATCACTATTTCATTTGGGTTCACTCTTTGCTAACAGGAGTGAAAAATTTGTAATTGCTAGGAGTGATAGTGTGCCAGAGGAGAACGTTCTGAAAATAACTATCACGGAGACTACGGTGATTGAGTCCGACTTGGGCATCTGGAATTCTCATGCTCTCATCTACCTCACTTTGTGGTTTTTCTTCAGCTTTTGCACTCTTTTCCTTAACAAATACATTCTTTCATTACTGGAAGGAGAGCCCAGCATGCTAGGTAACCCTACCTTTCTTTTACACTTGAATTCCAGTAAGATACTTGACAATATCAGAGCCTCCTATATAAAGTTGAGGGACAAAATGACTCAACTGAAGTGAAAAAGACCTAGTTAAGAGATGTGGGGGTGGATCTTGGGGCTGGGAACTCGTGAGTTGTGATCTCAGCCTGCAAAGGGGCTTCTGACCACTGTCCTTACCCCTGCTTGCTGCAAGATGGTGTGAAACTGTGCTCATAGAGGAGCTGTAAAATGGTGTGTGATAACTAACATCTGGAAAGAAAAATGTAATCTTTTGTTTTGTGGGTTGGAGGCTAGTGTGGGTTTTTTAAAAAAATAAAATTGAGTCCATTGTTAACAGTGTCCAGACCTCTTAAGGTTAACTTGTTTGTCTGTAGAAGTGCAAAAGTTGCCTTTGTGTGACCTGTTATCCAAGGGCCTGCTTATCCCTGTTTTGTTTTGTTTTTTTAAAGGGGGAAACAACTGGCATTTCATTTGTAAACTGGATTTTATAGTTGTGTGCCATCTTAGTTTTATTCTGCTTCCTTGCTGGTAGAAGTAAAGGGCTTTTGTTAGAATTGTCACGTTTCTTAACTGCTAAAAGTACTACACATAAGTTTGTCGAAGAAATTTTCTTATGTTGCTTGATTCGTCATGTTCCCATCGTTTTCTGATTTTATTATTTTTTTTCCTCTCATCTTTCTTTAGGTGCTGTTCAAATGCTTTCAACCACCTTCATTGGCTGTATAAAAATGTTTGTTCCATGCTGCTTGTATCAACACAAAACACGCATCTCTTATCCACCCAATTTCATCATGATAATGCTGTTTGTTGGATTAATGAGGTAAATGGTTAACTATTTCCTAGAGATCTCTCCGGTTGCTTCATTGCATTCTTCTGAACAGAAGCTGTGTTTTCATGGCTGTCTTCATTCTTGATTGGAAAAGCGTTTGGAGTATTCACCTTTCCCCCAAAAAAGACACAAGATAATTTTATTTTTAGTTCCTATTGCTAAATGTTATGTTCCTTTTTCCAGATGTTAGTTCTTCTGGCTAGCTTGGCTTCCCATCACATTTAGCTTCTTTCAAAACATACTTCTCCTCTTTACTTTCTTCCTGTTCTCTTTTGAGGCTGATGTTTGTTTAGTGTAGTAGTATTTATTATGATGTTGCTTTGTTCCCTCACCTTTTCTAGCAATTTGCCTCAAAAGTGATACAGGCAGTTAACGTTTATCTTTTAAAAAGTAAATATTTGCTGTGTGCTGGGATAGTATCAGTTTGTGCTGTAAGAGAGAATAAGAATACATGATTTTGTTTCCTCTATGCTGAAAAAGGGATAAAGGGTAATAGGATTCAATTAATTCTGAGTAGCTTTGTCGTAGTAATTCTGCTGCCCTGTTTAATTTCATGGTTTTAAAGTCTGGTAAATACGTATTGTACCTGATCTATGCTAAAGATGGATAACTGCAAATGATAACATTTCCTTGGTGAATTACTATTTATCAGCAAATTGTACTAACTTTTTCAACTGAGCCTATTGAGAAGTTTACCTTAAAGCCCTGTCATTAGAGTGCATTAAAAAGTAAACTCTGATGTTTTCTGGAAGTCCACTGGGCATCCATAGAAATTGCACAGTTGCCCAAAGGTGCCTTCATTTTGCTAAATAAATAATAGTGTTTAAGCCAAAAGAAGTAGCTCTGACAGGTCCCAGCTGGCAGGTGCTGTGCCGTAACGGTGTGCAGCTCGTCCCTTACTGCACTGCACTCCACCTACCAGGATTTGGTAACCTGACTGCCAGCTACACTTGACCACAGTCTTAGTTACTGCAGCTCAAATTTATATGACAACAGTCTTAGTTACTGCAGCTCAAATTTATAAACCTGGCAAAATTCTTATGCAATCCTAATGTCTAAGAGTAGGTCTTAAAGCAATATTTTATTTTCTGCTTAATTTCACGTGTTCTTCTGTTACAGATTTGCAACGGTAGTCTTGGGTCTTGTCAGCTTGAAAAATGTGGCAGTTTCATTTGCCGAAACTGTTAAAAGCTCTGCACCTATTTTTACTGTTATCATGTCTCGGATGATATTAGGAGAATACACTGGTAAGTACTTCATTGTTAAAATGTGATATTTATTTCTTTTCTGACTTTTATACACACATACAAAAGGAAAAAAAAAATACTGTCGCTTACTTGGCCACAGATGAGGAGATTCTACCAAACTGTAGTAAATGCAGCTGGAAGACTCAGTCTGTTTGAACACAATAAGTAGAGTATATGGAATTTAAACTTTCAAAAGCTTTATTATCTGATACAAGTAATTGGAAGTACAGTAATTAAACTCAGATTTAATTTTTACTTTTCATTTGCAGGATTGCTGGTTAATCTCTCTCTCATTCCTGTCATGGGTGGGCTAGCTCTGTGTACAGCTACTGAAATCAGTTTCAACATTCTAGGTTTCTCGGCAGCTTTATCTACTAATATCATGGACTGGTAAGGCATAATGATAGTTGCACATGGGGAATAAGAATCTATTTTATTGGTAGAATGAAGAAAATTTTTGCCTGTAGTTTTTGTACGCTACATTTAAATGGTGGTATTTAAAATTTATTTTTAACAGAAGATAGAGTTTATCCTATCTGGTAGCATTCGTGAGATTAAAAAAATAGTACAGCTCTGTTAGTCTAAAGGAATTAGACTAAACTCCTTTCTGTAGTGGCATAATATATAGAATGTGAAATGTTTAGAAAACATACCTACCCACCTAAGGGAAACAACTGTTTTTCTCATGGATTGATTTATTTGTCATAACTAAAATACAGATAAATGGTGGTGTTTGTTTGTTTTTGGTTTTTTTCCAGTTTGCAAAATGTCTTTTCCAAAAAACTACTCAGTGGAGATAAATACAGATTTTCGTAAGTATTAAAAATATCACAGGTGTGATGATAAATGAACTTTGGGCTACATAAGGAAACTATATGATTATATTGCACCACGATACTTATTTTTTCTCAGGCTGTTTACACACAGCTTTAACCAAAATAATTTTATCAGGGAAAGAAAACTGTGCTCAGACCCCACTGCAGTAGATCGGAGTCTTATAATCAGCTAAAACTTTCAGCATATCCAGAAATAATTCTGTGTTCTGTAATCGTAAAACATCCCTTAAGGTTATTTTGCAGAAACAAACTTTAGAACTCTCTTGATGTTTTTAACTACAAAACACAAAGCAGAAATAAAATCTTGTGGTAAAATATACCTATCCATATGTATGTGTGTATATATATGTATTTTACCATGAGATGAAATGCTGGTTTTGGTCTTGTAATCGTAAAACATCCCTTAAGGTTATTTTGCACAAACAAACTTTAGAACTCTCTTGATGTTTTTAACCACAAAACACAAAGCAGAAATAAAATCTTGTGGTAAAATATACCTATCCATATGTATGTATGTATATGTATTTTACCATGAGATGAAATGCTGGTTTTGGTCTTGAAAACTTGTGCCTTTAATCTTGAATCTGTCTCGGCCAGCACAAAAAGCCAAGCAGTATCTCTGCAAGAGATTGCTGAATTTGTTGTCCCCAAAGCTTAGTAGATGGCTTTCATTAATTTTTTATGTCTGTTAATACAATAATGATGCAGCTTTCTTCAGCTCTAAGAAAGAGGAAGTTTAATCATTTTAATTGTTTTTTCTCCTTTGTAGAGCCCCAGAGCTTCAGTTCTACACAAGTGCTGCTGCAGTGGTTATGCTTATTCCAGCTTGGATATTTTTCATGGTAATTTGAATTCACTGACAATGACTTATGTTTTCTTTTTGGCTTGTGAGCAGAATATACAGTTAAGGTTCATCTTAATTTTTGCCTTTCATTCTTCCCATTTTATTTGTTGACTTTTTGACTACTCCATTCATAATGGTATACAGGAATATTAACCCTCTGAAAAATTTCTATCTAAATGTCCTGTATTTTATACTGATTGTTTTGCTGAAGTTTAAAGGTAAAACTGTATCTTCTTATAATAACAATAATGAGTTGGGTGGAAGACCACTTTTAGATTTGCTTATAAACTAAACTCTTAAAGTCCTCTTCTTTTGTTGTTGTTTAGGATGTGCCTGTGATTGGGAAAAGTGGGAGGAGCTTCAGCTACAACCAAGATGTTGTGGTACTTCTCTTAATAGATGGAGTCTTGTTCCACCTACAAAGTGTTACAGCCTATGCCTTGATGGGAAAAATTTCTCCTGTGACTTTTAGGTAAAACTGTATTTTCACGTCATGAACGCCATTTTCTTTCTTTCACGCTCATTATTTCTGCTTGAGAACTAGTCAGTAAAGGTATTGTGCAAAGAAAACTAACGTAAAGGCAGAAGTATGTGAAATTTAGAAGAAAACTTTTCACATCTGGATCACCAAAACTTTGTGGTTTGGTCCCTTGCTGTGTGAGAGCAGCATTTGACCTATTGAACTTATGGAAAAGGTGCTTGCATTTACCAGCAGGTGTTCTGTATTTGGGTTCAGCAGCTGGTAAATGAGACTGAGTAGACTCACCAAAACCCTAGATCCAACAGTAAAGCTGCCAGTTGCTTCAGTGATAATGTGATACCCATATATACCTCGGTGCAGTACAGAATATGATAAGTCAGCTCTGTATTCCTTTTTTTCTGAAGCACGGCACCAGCGTGGCGAGCTGTATTTGTTGAATTATATGTGAAGTTGCTAGTCCTCTCTACATAAGAGGATGTAAACCCATATATTCATATTTGTACGTATACAGAATTTCTTAGACACTTGTTATAATGTTATTGGTCTGATGTAGATATTGATTCTTCTCAGGTTATAATGCTTTATTACCTGAATAGTAGCAGCAGACCTGCAAATAATAGCGAAGTTGCTAGTGTTCTGTTAGCATTTCTGGATGCCTGGGTTAGTGGAAATGAATTGCTAATGATGTACTGCAATGGAAACAAACACCTGAGGTGAATATTTGTGCTAGCTCTAAAATCAAGGTGAGTATAAAGATACAAGTGCTGATAGACAAGCAAATTGGTTATGGTATCAGCTCCAGGAAGAAAAGTGGAATCTGAGTTTGTGTTTAAAAAGCACATGAAAGAAAGCGAGGTCCTGCTACATTAAAGCATGTTTGGGGGGGATATGAGAAAGCCTTCTTTGGCCTTAATTTTTATATTCCTTTCCAGTGTTGCTAGTACTGTGAAGCATGCGCTGTCAATCTGGCTAAGTATTATTGTGTTTGGTAACAAAATCACAAGCCTCTCAGCCATTGGGACTGTCCTGGTGACAATTGGAGTTCTTCTGTACAACAAGGCAAAGCAGCATCAGCAAGAGACTATACACAGCCTGGCAGCTGCTGCCCCACAATCCACACCAAGTCCCCCCGAAGATACCGAGCCACTCATTTCCAAAGATTTGGAACCCTATGATTAATAACGGCCATTTATTCTTTCAACCTGGTGTAACTGAAAGGAACTCTTCCTGAAAGTGGGTATTTCTTCAACAGCTGATGCTGGTTTGGTTCCTTCGAGTGAACGCAGGTCACACCTGGGACTTGAAGCAGAGAGAGAAAACGCTGGGAAGAATTCAGTAAGCCTTGATTTACTGAGAAACTGATGGACCTTGTATCTTAAAATGTGGTAAACGTGGGCTTTAATGTCTTTCCTTGACTGCAAATAACATACAAGCCTGTATTAGAGAAAGAACTTCAGTGTCCTGTGGGAAAACGATTCCTTTCTCCCTCCCCATCAAAATAATGTGAAAATGTGGACCCGTGACTGCATCCTGCCTGCCTGCAGCGGAGTGAAACTGCTGCACAACTGAAATTCCTACTTGTTTGTTCCCCTGCCCTGCTGCGTCCTCCATCGTTTGTGCACATTGCAGAGCTGGAAGAGGGAACCCCCTTCCTCTCCCAACACATGACTTATTTTGGTACATGTTTAATTGAAGTAAATTATGGAAACAAGTCCGTGCCCCAGAGCAGCGAGGAGTGGCTATTTCTGACTACAAAGCTAGGAATTGAAAAGTGATTTTTCTACTAAAATTTAACATGGAAATATTGCATCCTGGTTGCATATTGACAATACTGAAATGCAAATATACACACAAACATATACTGTGTAAATGGAGTGTTGAATTAAATATTTGCAGTTGCTCAGAGGTAAAAAACACTGAAAAATTATGGTGATAAAGGAAGCAGGATCTCTGTATTTCTTTTAATATTTTAATTTCATGCATTTTATTATATATTTCTGTTATGAGGAAATAAATTCTTTTTTTTTTTTTTGGTATTATTTCGAAGAGTGCAACAAAATACTGCCTTTTAGAAACTCAGGGTTATAATTCTGACCTATGTGCAAAGCATTTCTGTCGTTTCTGATCATGTAAAGAATCTCAGAGGTATCTGTGGCAGGTGGAAGAGAGGCCACTAAAGGGAGGACCATACACTGAGGCTAATCTTTATTTCTGCTGCTTTTAAGAAGTTTTCTTTTTTAAGGAAATTCTCGTTGGTGGTAGGTCAAAGATTAAAAGTTAAAAAGAAAAAATTCTTAAGTATTATTAATTAGTTTTTGGCAAAAAGGCACACGTAGCTACAAAAACATTCAAATGGACTTCTTGGTAACATAATTAAATTAATTTGATTTTTAATAATTGGCAGTGTTGTGGAAGATTGTAGCATGGCATTAGAAGAATAGATAGAGTGGTCTTTATGGTGAAAATCATTTCTAATGGGAAGTTACCTGTGGAGTTCCTGTAAAATTTAAGCTTCTGCTTCTATTTTCTGCTTGTGAGGTGTTCGTTAGCTTTAGTGAACTATTCCTGTGGAGAACAGTGTGTTCCCAAGATGGTCTCTCTGAAGAAGCCCCTTTTCTGTTTAAATAGCGTGTGTGTGTTTTGTCTTATGTTTCATTCAGGTTACATTTTTATACGTGACTGGTCACCTGGGGGATATTCTCTGAAGATTTGAGCGGGAGGGAAATGTGAATTTTTTTAATCATTGTGTATGTGATACCTGTGGTTTGTTGTTTCTTTGTACTGCTGTCACTTTGACAGAAAGCTGTGGACTACGGGGTGGAGCCCTGTTTTTCAATCCCTCTTTTTTTTTTTTTTTTTTTTTTTGCTTTTAAAAAATCTCAGCGTATTTGGCAGAAAACCAAGTCTGGAGTGCATCCTATTTCTAGCCTTGTTGGAGGACAGAAATATTAAGTGGCTTTCTGGCTGCCTGGCTCCGTCCTCACGTAAAACCCTTCATCAGCTTCATTTTCAAAGCCACCCGCCTTTTGCCTTTCCTACTGCTGGAAAAAAGTCGTGTGAGCCAAACAGCTGGGAGCATTTTGGAACTTGTAATTTCTAAGCTTATTTATTAGTGGCTGGTTTAGCCCTCCCCCTTCCCCCCCCTGTTGTGTGGCAGCACAATCATCCCGTGTCACTGAGGGTTTGTTTTCGGTGTTGATCTTATGTACTTTTCTATGCATTCTTGGCTTTTATTTTTGTTAGATTAAAGAAACCAACCTCTTTTCTGTCCACTCAAGATGGTTTTTTCCTCTGGTCATACTAATTCTCCTTTGCTGTTGTTCCTGTTGGGTAAAATAAGGAATGTTTTGTTCCATGTTCAGAATTCCCGTATTTCAGTATCACACCCCTAGGCTCCGCCTTTTGATTGCTTCGCGTGATGGCACTACTACTTCCCAATTTTTGATTTTTTTTCCCAAAAAGTCCACTTTTGAAACACTCCAGGGATTCTTTCCATGCCATTTCTCACGGCCCCACCCCTGGTGCTCAAGCAGTGAGCAAAGGGAGCTCTGGCACCGCGGCTCTGTGGGGTGTTTGTTGTGTGTTCTCCTAGAAACAGCCCATCCTCCCCAAAATGGGAATTCCTGACATAACATTGAAGTCCCGGTGGAAGCACAGGGTGTTAACTCATAGCAGTTGGGATGTTTCTGAAACAGCATCATTTCTTGGCTGTAACCACGGGCAGACAATAAAGCATCTGCTTGTGCTCATCGCTCCTGCCCCGTGTGACATTGTCACCTCTGGTCACGTCACCGCCTCAGCCATCACATCTCCAGCTCTGTCCCTGTCCTTTCAGCTCATTTCCCTTTTTAGGAATTGCCCGTTAAGAATATAAATTCTCCTTGGGTGCGTGTGTGTGTTCTGCTGCCGTTATGTAAGTGATTTGTTGGAATCATGCTTTAAAAAAATAATAAAATTTAACTTTCTGTATGTAATTACAGGGATGGGCCTAAAGAGGGGCCCAGGGGGTGATGGCTTCTCCTTGTGGAGAAAATCCACGCGGTGGAATTGGTTGCGGGTTTTTTTCCATTTGTTGCCGTTAATTAATTAGCGAATTACTTTCCTGCTTGCGCTAAAGGGTCTTGCGTTGTCGGAAACACCGGATTTGACAATTCCTTGGCCATTTCTGTCACTTCCCGGCCCAGCCCCGGGAGCCCCCCCCCCCTTCCCTCAGGGCTGCGCTCTCCGCGCCTGCGCAGGTGGCGTCATCAGCCCGCGCCGCCGGGCGGAAGTGGCGCCTTTGTCTCGCGCTGCCCGTCCCAGTCTCCGGTAGCGGCGGCGGGGAGTCCTGGTCGCGGTGCGGGGCTGAGCGGCGGCGCGGGGGAGGGCGGAGGTGGGGCCGCAGAGGGAGCGGCGCTCTGAGGCCAGAACGGGCGCGGGGGGGGCCTGGCGGCCTGTTTAACGCCTCGGCGGCCTCCGGCTGCGGGCTCGGGGGGTGCCCGGTGGGGTAGGAGGCGGTGGGGGTGCTCCTCACCCCTCCGGTTGCGGGGCTGTATGCGGTGGGCAGCCCCCTTTGGGTCCTCCTCGGCGGTGAAACGCCCGCCCGCGTTCCCAGACGGTGTTTTCCTTTGCCTCAGACGGGTCCCCGCGTTCTGGCAAAGACTCTGCCGTTAAAACGGGCTTTTTTGGTTCAGCATAAGTCCAACTTGATTTTATTTGAAGATGGTTTATTAAGTGTTTGTCTCTGCGTCTGAAAAGTCAGTGTGAAATAGCTGTGTTGGACTGCGGAGTCTGTGTAGGTTTTGCTCATGTCGGGTTCTTTTTCAGAGTTGTTTTTTTTTGGACTCAAATGGGTGATGAAAAGGATTCTTGGAAAGTGAAAACTTTAGATGAAATTCTTCAGGAAAAAAAACGAAGGAAGGAGCAAGAGGAGAAGGCAGAGATAAAGCGTATGAAAAATGTAAGCTATCTCTTGGTATATAAGCATTTCTAACAAAACATGACACATTTCAGTGCATATATTCTCTTTTTCTGATGAATTCAAGGCTTCTTGCCCTGTCAGTGGAATTCCCCTCTGCTCTTCTGCATGTTTTATGGGTGATCTCTAATTCCAAAGCTTGACAAAAATGCAATGCTTTGCTAAGATCTCATTGGCCTTACATGGTATGCTGTGCTTTGCTTCATGGTTGTTGGTTCAAAAAGGTGAAGAAATCGATGTGATTAACTGGAAGTTGCAGTTCAATTCAAAACCTTTTGAAGATTTTATAGAAGAATGAGTTTTAATAATTGCTTTAAATAACTTTTGTGGTACTACTTGGTTTTGTACAATTATGTACAAAATATTTTTTAAAACCCACAATAGTTAATGCAATCCTTCTTAATCGTTGTTTAATTTTGTTTAGTTTCATTGAATTTACAGAAGTTCAGCTGTAATTGCAATCAAACTATATTTGGCTCCTTACAACTGTGAATTTTCTGCTTCATAAGTTAGTAGACTGTACTGGTGTGACCAGCTGAGGATGGCTTTTGAGCCAGGAATGGAAGAGCTGAGTACTATTTGCATTTGTTCGTTTTGGGACATAAAAACTGACTGCATTTTGGTTTTGCCCTTTCTTGCATTTCTGTCACAGTCAGATGATAGGGACTCAAAGCGGGATTCTCTTGAAGAGGGGGAGCTGAGAGACCATCGCATGGAAATAACCATCAGAAATTCACCTTACAGGAGGGAAGACTCCATGGAAGACAGGTAAGAGAATAACCTTGTTATTAGGAAGGTTAGGAACTTAGGAAGAGTTACTGAAATTAACCTTTAAAAGTACTGAGAAGGGGGTTTAAAAACATCTGAGGGGAAAAAGTTTAACTTCTTTAGCATGCAGATGTGCCATCTTCCCTCCTGTTCATGGGTATCATGCCAGGGTATCATTTTGAAGTACTGATCAAGGCTCAACAGAATATTGTGGTCCAATTTTGGCCACTACCTACTAATAAAATACTTTACTTGAGATGTAGTTAAAGCAGCCCTGCTGAGTTCTTTTGGTGCTTAATTCATCCTCAGTTTGCTTGTGTATTAAAAGTGCACATATAATAATATCTTAAGTTCTCATATATATGACTATGATTTTTTGTAAGCTACTGTTAATGCCTTGGTTCAGGGGTTTTATGGAAATAAACTTTAATATAAATTAATAATATAGGAAAAAATGCATTCTGTTCAAAAGCACAGACAGAGTTTGACAGGCCATGTGACCTTCCTGAGTTTATTAATTCATCTTGTATTTTAGAGGAGAAGAAGATGATTCCTTGGCTATAAAACCACCACAACAGATGTCACGGAAAGAAAAAACCCATCATAGAAAAGATGAGAAGAGGAAAGAGAAACGTAGACATCGTAGTCATTCAGCAGAAGGTTGTTATTAGTCCATTTGGATAACGTTTCTGGTAGCTTCCCGGGGTAAAGCCAAACAGGCATCATGTAGACAGTAAATAACAATAATTAAAAACTAAAGAAAACATGTCAGGTGGATAAGACAAAGGAATTTAACCTTGTGTTACTTCTTTGATTGTGTTTAATGCCCTTATGGGAATGACAGAGGAGTATATATGTTTGAGAGAACAGTGATCACTTTGGGACAGGAACACGGAATCTGCTTGAAGTCTGTTAAGCTTTTTTTCTGGCTTCACTGAGGGAGTGGGCTGAGCTGTGATCTTTGTTTCTGACTGTAAAGGAGAAAATATCCTTTCTAGAAACATTCATGTTGTATTCCTGTTCCTGGCAGTCTTTTTGCATTTTTAGTGCGAGCATTTGTGCAATATTTTAATTTTCCAACACCCTTGCAGATCAGGATTTTTCCATTAAGAATCTAACAGAGAACATGAAAACAGGTTACCATAAGTTTCATCCTTTCCAGGTTTGCTTTTTAAAAATAGGAACACTAAATATTTTGAATAGTAACATTCCAAAATTCGTTTTTGTTTGTTTAGGGAAACATGCCAGAGTGAAAGAGAAAGAACGGGAACACGAGCGTAGGAAGAGACATAGAGAAGAGCAGGATAAAGCCCGTCGTGAGTGGGAAAGACAGAAACGGAGAGAAATGGCAAGGGAGCATTCCAGGAGGGAGAGGTACATCTATCCCTCCCTCCCCTCTGACAAACCAGCAGAGATCAACAGCTTCCTCCTCTTAAGTCTTATCACTAACCTCTTGTTTCATTGACAAAAAAATTCAGAGCAAAAACTTGTAAGGACTGATGGCAGTGCCACGTTCTCGTGAATGAGTTGTCTCATGAAAATGTGTTCTTGACTTTAATTACCTATGTAAGTGACTTCATTACAACACATATTTCTAGGTGAATGCATTGTCAGTGGTTTACTACAATGAAAAAAGAAAGTGCAAACCAGTTTTGCATGGTATCAGGGGATTTATTAACCCAACTTGCTTAATTTCTGTTAAAATCCCAATAAGGGTACAGAAGATTTTGTGTTTGAGAGTGCAAAGTCTTTGTCTTTGAAATGCTGGTTTTAAAGATCAGCTGAAAAGCTACATCTGCTTTTGACTAATGCGCAATCAGTGGTATTGTTGCTAATGAAATTGAATGGACCTTTAATTTGTTAAAGAAAACTAGTTTTCTCTTACTTCATAAGCTGAATTTGTAGTGAACTGTAATGTAACAAGAAGTGATTCTTTTCTAGAGATCGTCTGGAGCAACTTGAGCGAGAACGAGAGAGGAAAATCCGAGAGCAGCAAAAAGAACAAAGGGAGCAAAAAGAGCGAGAAAGGCGAGCTGAGGAAAGGCGTAAGGAACGGGAAGCCAGAAGAGAAGGTAACTGTCTGTGTGTAAGCAGTGTTTGGGTTCACTATCTGCTGACACATCAGGGGAAGGGAGGTGTAGGAAGCACTTTTTACTTAAATCGAAGCCAGAATTTGGAAGAAAATGGAGAAAAAAAAATGAAGAATCTTTTAACTTCAACATGGGGAGATAAAACAATGTAATGTATTATCTCTGTGTGTATCCATCGTGATCCCAGTCACTTATAAACTCCTTGGCTGAGTCTAAACCAATTTGATAGAGGCTGAAGTCTCAACATGAAGTGTTTTAAGGATTTGGGGAATTAAATTGCAAAGGGAGGGAGAAAGATGATGTAGGTACTCCAACCATGAAAAAGCCTGTAGTGGGAGCCAAGCGCGGAAGATCTGATAACAGCAATTTAAATTACCTTCTACACACGAACCCTCACTTCATGTAGCATATCAGGTACTCACAATGTAAGTTTGGATCATTTTTGGTTTGTCTCTGTTTGTACCAACTTTCAGAAGTAAAATTTGGAGCCCGATCCTGTGATCAAGTGACAAATACTGTTCCAGAGTAGCAGAAGAAGCCATGTTTATGGCTGTTCTTTCTAGTTCAGCTCATACCAAACAGCTCCTTTCTATGCTTAGTAATTACACTGATACCAGTCAAGCTATCTAACTTTTCATTTTACTTATTTTTATTGCTCTAAATATTCTGTCAGCTCCTTCTAACCCTTAGCTGTTTTACTCTTTAATGTGTCTTCCTGGTCTGTCCACTTCTCTCTCTGGCATTAATGCCTTAGTTCCAGGGCTTTTACTCTGTAGTCTCTAGGACATCTTGCTTCTGAAGTACAGCAGCACCTTTCTCTTCAGTGGTACAAACCCATATTTGATTGTGCGTGAGGCAAATCACAGTTCTTTATTCTCCTAGATATTGTTAGGTTCCACTTCCACTCCTCTCTGTTACCTTTTAGTTCGTAAGGAAAAATGAAAAGTATGCAAAGCAGGTGGTTGTGGCAGACAGAAGCCTTCTAATTAGGGCAGGGAGATGTAACGATTTCTTCCGGTTTTGTTTTCACTAGTTTCTGCACACCATAGAACAGTGAGGGAAGAATATGGAGACAAAGTAAAAATGAGACCCTGGAGTCGCAGCCCATTACGACAGCAAAGAGACAAGCTTGAGCAAGGAGAGAGCAGGAAACCAGGTAGCATTTGCCACTTTATGATGTCTTTGCCTGGGGGATAGGAGGAGCTGTTCTGGGGTAGGGTTTAATTTATAGTAGTAAACTTACATCCCTGGTACTGTATTCAAAGTGTTGCCCACTGCAGCTGTGGGGGCATAACTGGGAATATTCACAAATATGTACATACGGACTGTTTGCTAAAGCACAGCTGGTTTTTGCAGGTAATTGTGGAAGTGACAAATTAAATTAATCTTTCCTTCTTAGTAGTAGGAATAATAATTTTAAAAGTTTCAGAGTTACTTCATTCAGCGATGAAAGAAGCAGCTGACTGAATTTTTAAAATTATTTTATAATTTAATTCCGTTGCAGATTAAAAAGGGATTGTTTGCACTAGCTCCCAAATTTTATAATTTAATTCCCTTGTAGATTAAAAAGGGATTGTTTGCACTAGCTCCAGCTTGTTGTTAGGAGCTAAGCTCCCTTAAAAAGTTACCTTACAGGGATCAATGTAGTTTAAGCATCACTGTTATTGTCATCTTGTAGAAGAAAATAAAAGCTTAGGGCACTGTTCTGGTTAGAAAATGGTCCCCTTCCCGTGCCTAGAAGGTCCTAACTTCTGTGAGTAGAGAACATGCAAATTTGACGTAGAATTGTCTTTGGTTAAAGAAGAAAAGCTTCGTGTCTGCTTTGTTACCGTGTAGCTGTAAAAATAAGGGTAACTATTTCACAGAAGCTGATTGCAGAGTGGGATCAGCTGAAATCCCAGGTGGAGGCAGGCAGGGAGGCCTTTGAAGCTACTGGCTAATCAATCAACAATTGTTTGCATGTGCGATTTCATGGTGGTCCCGAGGGGCTGCACTAGAACAGGAAGCACTGATAGTGAGCGCCGTGTGTACACACATCAGTGAGACTGTGTTGTGCTGATACTTGTTACCATGTGACTTTCTTTTTTAATTTTTCTTTTAAATACATTTAGAGGGCCCTACGCCTATAATCATGTTTAAAAACCAAAAGGTCAATATTGCACATTTTTGGCTGTTGATCCTGCAGCACTGCAATTCCTGTTTAAAACCCAAAAGGTCAATACTCCACATTTTTGGCTGTTGATCCTGCAGCACTGCAATTCAGAAAAGCTGTTTGTCTTTTGAGCAGATTGTGAATTTTATTTATTTTTTAGTGTTCTGTATTTCCGATACAGAATGTTCAGCACCAGTTTAATGGCCAGAGAAATAAAGCAGTTACCTGGGTATTCAGAGTCTTATAAATTATTAGATGTGACATTCAGTCAGCATCCAGTTCTTAATTTTTATGGTCCAGATGTGACATTCGGTCAGCATCCAGTTCTTAATTTTTATGGTCCCAACAGTAAAAGAAGAGAAACCAGAAGAGAGAGATCCTCTTTCTGACTTGCAAGACATCAGTGACAGTGAGAGAAAAACCAGCTCGGCAGAGTCTTCATCAGGTGATTAAATGCAATTTAGTAGATGTAATTGGTTGTTTGATTGCCTGTTAAGGAAACACTGTTGTTAGAGTGTGTGCTTACTTGGTTACGTGTCCCATTACCCCTGAACAGAATCTGGATCAGGCTCAGAAGAAGAGGAGGAAGAGTCTAGCAGTGAAGGCTCTGAGGAAGAGGGAGAGGAAGAGGAGGAGGAGGAGGAGACAGGAAGCAATTCTGAGGAAGTGTCTGAGCAATCAGCTGGTGAGTAGCATAAAGCAGGTGTTATAATTTTCTTTTGTTTCTCATTCTGTATTGTTTTATTTGAACATTTTCCTTTTCTCTTAGTCTAGGATAGGCTGAGACCTCACAGGTCAAGATAAGTAAAAAGAAAAAAAAACAAGTACAAGTCATATTCTATCCTTTCATATAGAGGTAATGCCAATTATTCATCTAAGAAGCCAGATTAGAAAATTGAAAGCCTTTTTTTCTCTTCCTAAATGGTGTAAGGGTAACAATTCCAGTAATTCTGTAATATAACAAATATTCAATAGAGAACAATTCTGCACTTATTTGGGGGGTGGTGAAATACAAATGTCTCTGTCATTTTGAATTATTTTCAGTTGCAAATCTCAGATATATTTTTTTTCATGCCAGTACAAATAAATGAACATAATAAAAAAGGTTTAGTAAAAATCTACTTACAGCCATTCTAGTCATTACTTAGTAAAGAAAAGGCACAAAAGCATGCTCTGATGGCTGGGTATTTTTCTTTAAAATCAATTGCAGTCAATAAGCAAATATTCATAAGTCTCCTGACTGAATTTATTCGCTTCTCCTTGTCCCTAAATTCCCAGATAATTGGTAAGAATTGTATTCCCTGTTGGAATCTGAAAGATGCAGTTGTGTGGAATTAAGGGAAGTGTTTGCTTTCCAAGAGAAACAGAAGTACAAGGTCACTAACTAGATAGTAGTGAAAAGGCCTGGAATTAGAAAAGCATTTCCTTACGAGGAGCTCTGAAGAGTTGAGTTTATTCAGTTGCATTTGATTCTGTTTTGCAGAGGAGGTGAGCGAGGAAGAAATGAGTGAAGAGGAGGAACGGGAGAATGGAAACCACATCCCAGTTGGTACAATGCAAACACTGAATTTTGTGTTTGGCTGAATTTTTGCAGCCAATTAAATCTTAAAGAAGTTTTTGGCTGAATTTTTGCAGCCAATTAAATCTATTTCTACAAATACTTTAAAATATTTTAAATGTATTTCTTGTTGCAGTTTTGCCATCGTCTAAAGCATCATATATTTAGTGTTTTGGGGCCATTCTCATGTCAGAATCAGAAATCCCTTGAAATCTGTTCCAAGGCCTGTTTTTGGAGGAAATCAGAGCCTAAGATTAATGAGCTAATGTTTCCTTCTTTTTCATTTTGGATCTCTTGTTCTGCCCTCTCATCAAAAAAGCTTTGCAGTCAGAATGAGATACAGGGTCAGTTTTCTCTCTCATTCTGTGAGTACAAAGGTTTATTTTTCTGACACGCTGTATTTAACGCCGCAAATTGCATTTGTGTGACTGTAAATGAGATCTTGATGGTGTCACCTCTGCAAAGAGGAGAAATTGGGCTTTTCATTGATCTTTAGTGTTGCAGTAAGTGAAGTTGTGTATGTTGCACACCTGTTTGGTGTACAGTGATCAGGGTTTCACTCCCCTTCCGTGTCTAAAGCTGAACTTACTGTTCCAAATGGCTTCCTCTTTCTGTGACTGATTCTGACTTTTAAAGTTACAGAGTCGAGGTTTGACCGAGATTCAGCAGGAAGTGAAGTAGAAGAGGAGGAGGTAGGGGAGGGTACCCCTCACTCCAATGCCATGACAGAAGGGGACTACATTCCTGACTCGCCAGCTTCCTCCCCCATTGAACTCAAACAAGAGCTTCCCAAGTATCTTCCTGCGCTTCAGGTAGAGCATCACTTAAAGGACACTTGAGAACCTCACAGGCAAAGGGATTTATTTCCCTACCTGCTTCATTAACATCATAAGCACTTGTGCCCTACTGACTCAGCATCACAAAATAGACATTTCTGTGTGAAATATTGCTGTCTCCTTTGACAAGTAAAAAATGTGCACGGAGCAAAAACTAGATTACTCTTATATTATTACATTCTTATCTATATCTATCAGCTACTCTGATATTTTGGCATTGCTATCTGGTGGAGCAAAAATTAGATTACTCTTAGATATAGATAAAAATGTAATAATATATCTGCTACTCTGATATTTTGGCATTGCTATCTGGAAACAGATACTTGTGAGAGAAGAGTTCCATTAACATGAATAGAAACTGATGGGTGGTTATTCTTTTTGTAGCCAACAACATTAGATACTTGAGAGAGAAGAGTTCCATTAACATGAATGGAAACTGGTGGGTGGTTATTCTTTTTGTAGCCAACAACAAAGTGCAGAAATACAAACAGAAAGCATACTTTTTTATTAATTGAACTATATGAAAGGTATCAGCCTACGGTGCTGAGTTGCCACTTTTGCCATTGTGGCAGAAATCTCAGTTTATTCTGTGCAAAAGTGAACGAGTGAAGAATCAATGAAATAATGTAGTTGGTCTCCTAAAACACAGACTGTCCAGGATTTCTGTAGAGACCCAAGTGAAAATAAACCCCAAAGACACCTTTCTCACATGGAGTAGCAATATTGTTGAGTTATCTCAGTAAATTTTAACTATTCCTGTGAAGTTGCTGAAGCTTACCTTATGTCTTATTTAAAAAACTAAACAAAACTCTTCCCTGGGTGCTGGAGGAGTAAATGTTGTCTGTCTGTTTTTTCAGGGATGTCGTAGCAAGGAGGAATTTCAGTGTTTGAACAGGATTGAAGAAGGAACATACGGTGTGGTGTACAGAGCAAAAGACAAGAAGACCGGTTAGTATAATTCCAGTTATTACCTTCATGGCATTTCGGGCTGAAGTTGTATGAAATGATGGTTCTGCAATTTTCGTTGATGAACAAAATCTGCCTGAAAGGCTTTCTTCTTTAGCAAGAGCAATCTCTACTTTTTAATAGGGTGTGGAATTTGATGTAAGGGCTCCACTTGCAGCTCTTTGAGTTGAGGAGCAATCTCTGGATGGGCCGTGATGGTGTAGAACAATTAACAGGATTGCAGTTCCTGGCTCAAAAGGCAGTTATTTGTGGCTTGAGACCTGCTGTAGATAGTTACCAGGCTGCAAGTTTTCAAAATTTGCTCTAAGTGTTCCAGCAGGCGTCACTGTCAGCTCAGCCAGCCATCGGGGAATTCAGACAGCAGTGCCTGGTGTGCAGTGAGCATATCCTGCAGTGTATTGTAGAAGGAACTTTCACTTTTTTTAAGTTGCCTCTTAAAAAAAAACACTTTTGTGTATCCAAGTGGGTTCATATTTTTAAGATTTGGGTGCCAGGTTTAAATTCTGGATGCCTTGGTTCCTCTGTTTAGTGTATCTGTCTTATCTTCCTAACTATGGGCAGGAGTTTGGAGTTAAAATACACTTTTTCTTTAGTTTCTTCCCAGGTGAGTTGTGTTGGGATACACTAAAATCCATGATGCAGCTTTCAGATTGTTTCTTTGGATTTTATTCTTTAAACTTGGCAATCTCTTCTTGTTACTGGGATTTTTTTTTTGTTTTTACTTTGCTAATGTGAGACCGACTCTACTTCTTGGTAGAACAGAATGTCTTGAGTAATGGTTTTCAGTCAAATAAATTAAATTAGTGACAGAACACTGGGAGACCTCTCAACTTGCATTTTATTAGCTGTGTGGTGGGAAATCTGCACTTAATAATGCTGTTTTCTTTACAGATGAAATCGTGGCTCTGAAGCGACTGAAAATGGAAAAGGAAAAGGAAGGCTTTCCCATTACTTCCCTGAGAGAAATAAATACTATTCTGAAAGCACAGCATCTAAATATTGTCACTGTCAGAGTAAGGCCACAAGCTTCTATTTTAAAAGTATTTTTGTTCTTGAAATATTGCCTGTTGGCTTTTAGAATGCCTTATAAAAATGTTACATTCACAGCAGAGTTTTCTGTAACAGCTGTGTGTTTCTGTAAACAGCTGTATACAAGCCATAAAACTATAGAGACATTACTTGTCTCTACATAATCTGATGTTTTGCAAAAACGTGGTTTTTTTTCATAGAAAAGGATATTTTCCATGGATTTTATCAATGGCAGGCTCTATGTATACTCTTGCCAGTAAATTTCTAAAATTCATTTTTGCATGCTTTTTAAATACCGTGCGCTTGTTTTGATGCTTTCTTTCTGTGTTTTAGGAAATCGTTGTAGGCAGCAACATGGATAAAATCTATATTGTGATGAACTACGTCGAACACGATCTCAAGAGTCTGATGGAAACAATGAAGCAACCGTTCCTGCCAGGTACCCTTTGCCAGTTCCCTCTCATTCTCAAAACTGGCCAACACAAACCCCGGGGTCTTTGGGCTTTGTGCGGTGACGTGTAGTGCCTTGGAATGTGCCGTGAGTGTTCTTTGGAACAGAGAATTCGTTGCTTTTTCTCTGTTTGGTCTGATTTTACTGATGCAAGTTAAAATAGGACCGTAGGCTGGCAGTGCTGGTATTCGTAGTGAGATCTGGCTGATAAATCCAGGTTGCACAGGGTGAGGGTGAGGTTCAGATGCAGAATGGAAGGAGTTCCTGTGCTAAACTAGAAAATAATGCTGAGTTTCAATTTTGGCCAGTTCCGTTTTTTTTTTTTTTGAGAGGTATTAATTTCTGAGCATTATTTGGATGCATTCCACCTATCCAAATAAATTTTGCTTTATTGAAAGTTCTGTGGGTTTAACCTTTTCTGCGACATATTTTCATGGTGTGGTCCGTATTACACTTTTATCTTGACGTCCCCTTCTTCCCCGTTCTCCAAACAAAAAGAAATTAAGGATAGATTTCTTCTCTTAAACGTATTTGGCTTCTTTTTATCATTTCAGGTGAAGTGAAAACCTTGATGATTCAGTTACTGCGAGGAGTCAAACACCTTCACGACAACTGGATACTTCACCGAGACCTGAAAACTTCCAACCTGTTGCTCAGTCATTCGGGCATTTTAAAAGTAAGAATTACACAAAATGCACCACAAGGGTGTTACAAAATTACACTCCTTATTGTCAAGAGCTGGATAGAATGGTTTGCTTTCATCAGAGTGTTTGAGCTGGGGTTGGTCTTTCAGTTTGAGAGATGGTAAAGCTTAATGATATAGATCTCCGTAGCGGTGCTGGACTGTCAGTCACTGGTGGAGATGGAGATTGTCTTAACAAAGAAAAAGTCTTATAAAAAGTTGAATGTTTTCAGAATCTACCTAACTGTTCACTGACTATATACAAAAATCTAAGAGAAAGGCAGTACTAATAAGATCATGGCATAACATTTCAATTTTTACTTCTGAATCGTAGATGCCAATTATGTATCGCCTTCATTTACATCTTATAGCTGTTGCTGTTATTAAGCCTTTGCCTTGTTCAGGAAAACTGGACTTGGAATATTTTCTTGCTTGGCAAAGTTGAAGTCAGCATCTATTATTGTTTGGTCTTGTTGTGCCCCCTAAGCTCTCTGTCAGGGTGATCAAGAACAGGAACTTTTCCTTGGCCTCAGGGAGGGAAAAATGTTCTTTTCCTTCAGTGGAAAAAGCCAAGGTGGGCCCCCGAGGTGGTGCATTCTGGGGGGCTGGTTTTGAAGGCTGGAGGCCAGGCAGTAGCCAACGTGGCCAGCACATCTTGGTGCTGTTAGTAAATGGTGGGGTCAGCCTTGGAACTATTGCTGATGACTCCTTTCTGTTCAGGTTGGAGATTTTGGGCTCGCCAGGGAATACGGGTCTCCGCTGAAGCCCTACACCCCCGTGGTGGTGACGCTTTGGTACAGGGCTCCAGAGCTGTTGCTGGGAGCCAAGGTATGTTTCTGTGTGTTCCTCTGGCTGGTAGAGCAATGACTCTTCAGATTAACTTTATTTTATAATTTATGAACAGAGTATAAGTATGCTCGACTCTTTACATTGATTTAGAAATGGAATCTCTGAATCTTCGGTATTATTTTTCCTGATAACAGCTAAAAAATTCCACCTTCCACAGACAGAAGGTGGGTGGGTGATGGGTTGAGGTTTTTCTGTGTTAGAGTGCTGATGGGCTTCTTGAACTGTCACTGTCATCTTGGGCAGCTGCATTTTGATTTTTTTTTTTTTTTTTTAAATCTAAAATTTGTGACAACTGAGAGCAGAACCAAGGTATTGGAATGATTGTAAGCGTTCTGTTTGGGTGGTGGAATCCTTAAGGAAAAAGCCCCACCCAAATAAACCCCTAAAACAACAACAAAAAACCACAAACAACTCAGTGAAAGTATTTTACTGATTTTATAAGGTATAATATATTCTTTCTTTGCAGGAATATTCAACGGCCATAGACATGTGGTCGGTGGGGTGTATATTTGGGGAGCTGTTAACACAGAAACCGCTGTTTCCAGGGAAGTCAGAAATCGACCAGATTAACAAAGTTTTTAAGGTAAAATTTTTACCAACTTTTGGATTCTGACTGTTTTTGGAGGCAGGTACATTACAGCAGTAAGAAATTAAAAGCGCTTGTTGTTCTTTAACAGAGATTCAGGGTTAAAGGTTTATTATTCTGATTCTTGTTTTAAAATAGTTATAGGAGGCTGAGATCATAATTTACGTTTTTTCTGTTTTTTCCTGGATACTTACCAACTCCTATTGCTACGTAATGAATAAACAGAAGGGTCGTGCTCCAGAATGAGTTTATTAAGGAGACATTTTAATTTACAGGATCTGGGTACTCCGAGTGAAAAAATCTGGCCTGGTTACAATGAGCTGCCAGCGGTGAAGAAGATGACGTTCACCGAATATCCCTACAACAATCTGCGGAAGAGATTTGGGGCCCTCCTCTCAGATCAGGGGTTTGACCTGATGAACAAGTGAGTGCTGGCTTCCAGGGTGTCCTTGGGAAAATGTGGGAAATGCCTTGTAGGGAAGGCTGGTATTTCAGTGCCTTTAACCTTTCCAAAACATGCTGATGCATGTGAAGTTTGCTGTGACATTCCTTGTACCAGCTATATTTATGCCACGCTCTTAACACCTGCCCTTAAACCTCACTCCAAGATTATTCTCACACACCTATATCCTAGAAGAACAGAAAAATGTTTTGAGTAGTTGTTTTAGCTCATTTATGTCACGCTTAATTACGTGGTGAGTCAGCTGCCATGCGGTTTGCTGATGGATCTTATTAAAACAATTCAATTACAGTTGAAAAAGGGCAAAAAAAAAGCAGTGTATTCTAGAGATCATATTAAAGAATGAGATTTTCAATGCTCATGAGTTCATCTGATGTTCTGGCAGGATGTTCTGGCAGTCCTTTGAGCTAACTCGAGTGCTGCATTCTGATCATTCCAATTCATTGTTCTTTAAAATGTTGATAATGGCTTGAGAGATTTTTGTTCCCCTCCCTCCCCTTTTACATTTCATGACGTGAAGAGGTGGAAATGATTGTTTCAGATCTTACTTAGATCTATTTTAAAAAATTAAATTAAAAAAAATAATCAGATAAGCCACATGTCAGCAATTATACCCATTCATAGAATTCTTTATTAAAAATCAGAAAATTCTGAAGAATTTGCCGTTTTGGTGCTAAAATCTTTCTTCTGTCTCTTCCTCCCTATTTCATTGTCTTCCTAAATTCTTCTCAGCTTTTTGACCTACTACCCAGCCAGAAGAATTACTGCTGAAGATGGTTTGAAGCACGAGTATTTCCGAGAGACCCCCCTTCCTATTGACCCCTCCATGTTTCCCACTTGGCCGGCCAAGAGCGAGCAGCAGCGAGTGAAACGTGGCACCAGCCCCCGGCCCCCCGAGGGAGGCCTTGGCTACAGTCAGCTGGTAAGTACAGCCCACCAGCTACAGTCAGCTGGTAAGCACAGCCCACTGAGGCCAATGACACAGGCTCCTGATGGCCTCACACACGTCCCAGTCCTGATTTTTGGAAAATTTCACATGGCCTGCCTTTTGTCAGCCTTCTGGGACTTGGGCTCCTGAGACTCACCTTTGCTCGCATGAAAATGACACTCTAGAAATCCAGCTTTTCCCTCTGTTTCTTTCCAAAAGGCAGGTCCAATTGCTGTCATTCCAATTGTCCAATTAGTCACAGAATCATCATTTCAAGTACGTGATCTGAGAGAGAGACGATGCCTGGTTTTATCACAGCGCAGAACGATTTTCCTTGTGAAAGTGTACATTGTTTGACACTTTCAACTAAGCTTTCAAAGCTGCAAATTTATTTTTGAGAAAAAAATAAATCCAAAGCCTGGCAAGTTATGCCCGTCTTGTGGATAGAAACAGTCTCTTTTTCCAATATTTGGAGAATTCAAAAAAAGGCAAGGCTGGGGTTCTTCCCCTCAGTGGGGATTGTGTTGCCCATGTTGAAAAAAAGCTGGCTGAAAAAGATGCCCTTGTAACTATGGGGTGTTACAGTCTCAGGTGCCTTAATTATAGCAACTTATTACTGTTTCTGTGCCTCAGTGTAGATGAAATGGCAGTGTACAGTTATTGTACCCAATTTAATAGATGCAGTAGCCTAAAAGTTTGTTTAACCTTGATTTTTTTGGAGGGTATAAAAATTGCCAAGGAGAGTATGTAGTGTGTGTCACCAGATATTGAATAAGTGTAGTTTATGCTAATTTATAGAGTGTGTTCACTTTTTTTCATTTTTCACATGTGTAGTCAAAAGTAGATACACAAACTGGGCATATGCTTGAGATGCCATTAGAAAAGATAAATTTTAAAACAGCGCTCTTTAAAGACCAATAATAACTCTGCTTCAGCCTTAGCTATGATGTCACTAAATCAAACGGTGGTTTCTCATCTCCTAAGGATACTTGGATTTATTTTTTTTATTGCTGCTGTTTAGATTTTTGTGTTGAAGAGGTAACTATGTCTGCACACTTACTGAAACAACTGTCTTTGGTTTTCACAGGGTGATGATGATCTGAAAGACACAGGTTTTCATCTGACCACCACAAATCAAGGAGCATCTGCTGCAGGACCTGGTTTCAGCCTCAAGTTTTAAACTCAACATGAAATAGGGGAAAAAAAAACCCCAACAACAACAAAAGAGAACCATTCACGTGAGTGGATTTCTGAGTCCCCAGTTCTGTTCTTCACGTCAGGGGGACTAGATGTTTTTCACAGGGGAAAGTCAAACTTCAGCCCAGATTCAAAGGCTCTTGCTGGTTGTGAGTAGAACTGCTGCATTCCATTAAAGGACTGGAATTAACCCGAAAAGCCAAGGATCGTTACAAAATTTGACAAAGAAAAAAACTTGAAGTACAGTCCTGGAACAGTTTCTGGTTTATTTTTAGTTTTTCTTTTTTTTCGTTGGGTTTGTTTTGTTTTGTTTTGTTTTTTTTCCTTGTAAATTTGTAGAATTAAAATACATTTTTAATTGTTGAACAGTGTGAAGGATTTCATTTCTTCACAGGCACCAAACTTGGATGTTGGTGGCATTAAATCTTCTAGAGTGGGAAGTTATTTCCCCCACTGCCCCCAAATCTATGTTGACTATTCCAGCGTATCATCAGCCTGGGGAAACAACTATTTTGAGTAAATTCTATGTGTCTGAATATAGTTAGGGCAAAAAAACCATACCAGTTCTGAGGTTCCTTTGTTGTTGTGTGCCTTGGAGAGGGATGGGCTCAATACTTACTATTTTGGGGTGCACTACTGGGCTGAACACCGTTTGATGTGTTGTATATGTGTATTTACAATGGCACTGGTGCAAAAGAAGTATTCTATTGTTTTATAAAACAAAAAGACTTAATATGGAGACTTGATGCTTTATTTTATATAGAAAGTTCTTTGAAATATGCCCTTTTTCCATAAAAAACCTTATCTTTACTGATTGTATAATGCCATGTTCTAATCCTTTCTTCTATGAAAGACCAGAGGAATCATGTTGGAATTATCAGCTCCTTCCAAGTCTAATTTCCCTCCTGCCATCATTCTTTTCTGGGAACAGGAAGATTTGGAAAATACCAGGGTATTCATGCAGATGGAACTGGGCACCAGGCCAGCAAAAGGATTAATTGAAATGATAAACATTCCATCAATTTCAGTGCATTTTAAGAGTTTCTTTGGGTAAAGGGCTTGGAGCTGGAATTTGGATGGACTAACACTGCGGTAAACTTTGAAAACAGTGGGTTTGGGTTGGTTTTGGTTGGTTTTTTTTTTCCTGTGGAGCAATGCAGAACTATTTTCTCTTTAGGCTTGTGCTGCAGGAGAAGCAGTTCTGGTGCTACTCTGTTATCTGAAGTAGTCATGATTTTAGCAAGATTTCTCGTAGATGGAGATCAATAACCCACTGAAAAGCGGGGATTTGCTACGTCCCCCAGAGAAAGGAGAGCTGTTTTGCTCTAGAGAAGTAGAAAATGACTGTATTTTGTATTTCAAGCTGTGCACTCCATGAAGTTATTGCCTTCCCAGCTTCCTTGGCATCGCTGCAGCTGGTACGAGCATCGCTGGAAGAGCTGTGTTCCTGACAAAAAGGTTTATTCATATAAGTTAAGATAATTTTAGTAAAAAAACCCTAATGCTGGATTGCAATGGAAATTTAATATGGTTATAAGAGATACATTTAACTGGTTTTTTGGGTTTTTTTGTAGAAGGGAACTAGCTCTCTCCAAGGAGTGTAACATTGTTCTTTTACTACATCTCAGCTTGTATTTTGTCTCAATTGTCTATTTCTGCATACAGTGCTTACCTCTTATGATCCTGAGCTTAATTGTCTATGCAAAGATGCGTTTTTCAGTTTTATACTATGCTGTACTCTCAACTGTGATAGTTAAACTGTCCTAGAACAGAGGAGAATTTAATTGATTGAGATTTAATTGACAGTCTTCCTGGACTGTTGACCTATCCTGCAGCGTGGGAGATGCTCTGCCATTTTGTTGGTGCTTTTAAGTAGAAAGAAAGTTGGTTCAAGGGGTTGAGGACAACTGGAAAAGGATGAGCCTAAGCAAAGAGCAGTGCAGGCTGCTGTAACACTGGCTCAGGGATTCCAAACTCTGCAAATGAACACTCTGCACGAGGATTCCCCTCAAAAAATGCTGTTTTCCTGCTGGATGTGGCACGTTTACCTACGGGGAGAGGCCAGTGGTGGAAATTACCTCATCTCTGTTGAAGGAGCCGAGAGGTTTATTGATGAGACACCGAAAGGAGAAGTTCTGAGGAGCTGCTGATAGAGGTAAATAGGCTGTTGGGATAAGATTACATGAGAAATAAATACAAACCACAGGAAAGCCGTTGGGGGAAAACAATGTTCTGTGGATACTTGAACTGAACATGTCAAAATATGGAATAATTAGAAAGGATTTGTTATGACCCTACACCTTCCTCCTGACAAGTAAAAGTACTATTATGTCTTATACATTTTTAGAAGTTCTTCTATGCACCAGGACTATAAAAATGACAGTGAAACACTTACAGAGTATAACGGGTCCTTTTCCTTCCAGTACTTCTGCCCCCACTGCACCATCAGGCTCTTCATCCCTTTGTTTGATGATGAGTTATGTTCATGCTTTTCAGCAGTCCATAGCGATCCACATAGTCTAACCGCAACACCTGACACTTTTTTTTTATAAAAAAAACCATTTAATTCTCTGTACAGCACATATTTGATAAATTCTTTATCATTAAAACTAATTTGGAAAAGTTTTACATTCCAGTAATCAAGTCTCAGAGTCTCTTTTGGCCAAGGTATGGAAGCAGCAGCTTCAGAAGTTCCATTGCTCTACTGGAGATTAAATATAAAATGCCAAAGAAACAATTTGAAACAGAACTAGCAGTAATTGAAGTGCTTATTCCAGGGCCCTCGTTAGTGCTTCAGTCTGATTCGCCAGGAATAAGTAGTCAAGATTCTTTCTTTCTTCTTTACTATACAAGTGTAAGTTCCTTCATTAATTGCATTTGCAATGATGCTCATGTGATCTTCATTTAAGGATAAATACCCTGGATATGAGTATTCCAGAAGCTCCTTATCTTTATACCAGCTGTCATAAGAAAAAAAAAATAATAGAAATTAAACTACGAAGTGTCCAGTACGATTCAATATGTGTTAGTGGTGGTTCTTCTTTCTCCTGGTAAGTTTTGCTTGAGGAGGTGTCCCACAGATGGGACTCAAAACTTAACCATCATTTGTTAACTCTATTTCAGGTAGAGGATGGCACTTACAAGGGGCACTGTCCAGTCATTTTGGAGCTTGAACTTATTGAAAGTTGATGGGAATTTGGGTCCTCAGTCTAAACTAACCCATGGACTTGGGCACATCTCCCAATTTTAGACACATCCAGGAATGACACTCCTTTACAATAGTCAAAGCTAACAAACTAATAATTGAAAGGGCAAATTTAAGACTAGTTTTTGGTAGAATATGGGCCAGGGAGTTTGACTTGATGATAAGAATTACTTTTGTGTTGTATCTGTGAATTGATTTTATCCTTTTTCAGCCCAGCTTGCTCATCTCCCATAGCCCTGCTTTCAGACTAAATGCTTTCAGTGTTATGAACAGCATTTTCCCACTCCCCTTCCACAGGGAACCAGCCACCCCCCTTCCTGCTCGGGGGCCAAATGAGACCGTGACGTGTCCCAGAAGATAAACTGCTTTCTCATTTATGCTTTTCTGTCATATTTCCTCGTCCTTTTTGGTATGTGAGCTGCAAAGTCTCCTAAGGGACTGGAATAAATGGTAGAGCACTTACTAAACTTTGCCTTTTTTATGGATGATCTTCTGTCCACAGCGGAAGGTGACGTTCCTGCCTTCAGAAACAGTCTTGGTTTTCGTCCTCGGCGGGGGCAGAGTAGGGGGGACTGTTGGAAAGGGGAATTCTGTCCACCAGAGGTGAGAGAAAGAAATGGCAGAGTTAGTATAGCTCATTGTCACCCTTTAGCCATTCCAAAACACTTTCACGGAATTACATTATCACCTAAGAAGCCTCAGAAGTGTTAATTTAAAAATGCCTCCTCCTGTGCAGTTCTAGGATGGACAAATAACATCATTCATGTGCAAAGGTAACGATTTTGTAGCATGTAATAAACTGATAGAGGTGGATAAAAATCAACTTGCCCGTTTCAGATCTATGGAAGAGCATATGTTCAGTGTATGAACAGTCTCTTAGAATATATGGGCTTGTGATTATCTGACTGCATCTTTGCCTTAATCTGGTCTAAAAAAATACCTGTGTACTGGAGAGAGAGGCACTAGTTGTAGAGTACATCTTCTTAGGGTTGGTAGGTATTTATCCAAAGCTTAGATCCACAGCTGCAGGAACTGGACCTGATCCTGCATTAGTCCCTGATCTGGATCCATAAAACTGAGTGACTAGATTAAGGTGATTAACATACTTTATCTCCTTTTCTGCTGAGCAGCTCAAGTCCAGCTGTGCCTGAGATGTCATTTGTCTTGTTTATGTCCCATCACTGCCTGAGGAACCGCGCTGCAGCTCTGGTCTCTGAATCTCACACAACAGCATCTCCCTTCCTCAGCTGGGCCCAAAAGGGAAGCAGCCTGAGTGCAGGGAGCATTGTGTTCTCAGAAACACCCTATTATTGGTTGAGTTTAGAGACGAATGGGACAGTTTAATGTTCCAGTCCACAAATGTTTAAACATAAAAAAGCTGTTTCCTATTTCCAAGCCTTTATCTTGGCTCAAATGTATAAGAGGCCATCTCTGTTCTGCTTCTCCTTAGAGCTGGATGGGGACAGTCACTTCCTATTTCTAAGCCTTTATCTTGGCTCAAATATGTAAGAGGCCATCTCTAGGCTTCTCCTTAGAGCTGGATGGGGACAGTCACTCACATCCTCAGGGATTAAGATCCTGACTGCTCCTGCAGCAAACACCCATTAATTTTTACCTCCTCCTTCTGTGCAAACCCCCCCGAGAGCCCCAGGAGCAGTGCTGGTACCGTAGCAGAAGTCACAGGTGGATGGACAGTGCTTTTTCATCAGCTTCCTGCGTTTCTCACAGAAGCCTTTCTGTGCCCAGGACGGGCACATGAATAATCTGTCTTTGCAGCCTGAAACAGGAGGAGACAAGGCATTAGAGGGATGGGGGTAGAATCAGATCATCTAAGTCCTACACTAGGTAATGTTTTGTCATCTTGTATTAATCTGAGTCCACCCAAAAGAGTAATTAACCACTGCTGCCTTCCCCCTTGCCTTTCCATGGGAGCTCTGCCTTTCCCTTTGTGCGCCTAATGCTTGCAAATGTACAAATGTAACTCAGGGCTCTCCACAGCTAAAATTAACCTTTTATTCTTGTATGAGAAGGGGAGGTGGGAGCACGATGTCTGGAAGATTTCCAGCCTCCTGTCTATCACTTTTGAAGCTGGTAGTGCTGGAAACAGAAAGCACTACACCTCCTTTTAGCTCTACTTGGCAAAAAAAGGAGTAAAATACCTCCTGCTCACTGCTGTACAGCCTCAGCCTGTCAAATGGTGAGGGTCTAACACCCCGAGAGCTCCACAGGATCCAAACTGACACTTCAGGCAGAAGTTCTTTATGAGGGGGAGCCCAGAGCACAACCCCTGCCCTTCCTCACCGTAAAGCCTGTGAATTCCTCACCGTAAAGCCTGTGAATCCCCCACACTTCATCCTGGGAGATGGTCTTTTTCCCAGTCAGGGTGGCGTTGATGTGCATGAGGGCGTTGGGGTTGAGGGAGTGCATGAGGCCCAAGGCATGGCCTATCTCGTGAGCTGCCACGTGTACCAGATCCGTCAGCCAGACACCTGGGAGAGAAACAGGAAAGCAGCTGGCATCAGGTGGGGAAGAACAATTGTTAATTCCTGGTGTAAAACTAGGAGGGGACCAGTCTTATCAAAGATCGGCCCAGTTTCATCCTCTCTGAACTGCAAATAGATGAAGTCTTATCAAAGATCACCCCGGTTTCATCCTCTCTGAACTGCAAATAGATGAGCCAATTATTGTCATGTGCTTCTAATTTCCAGCAGCAGGACAGAGAGCAGAGTTTGCAATGAAGGTACGTGCCCTGGGTGCTACTCCCTCAGCTTTCCACTAACTCTGCTCCCCCAGCCCTGAGCTGGAAAGGGCTGTTGGGACTGAGATTGCTCACTGGAATTAGCTGGAATATTCCAGTCGGGAAGAGCCTCCAATTGATCCCTGCATCCCCTACAGTCCACAGGCCAAACTGGAATTTCTCAGTAGCATCTTGAAGCCTGTGTCCAGCAGAGATGGATTTTAATTGAAGGATGAGTCACAAGAGCTGTGATTACGACACCTATCTCGGTAGCTTGCACAATTACAGGCCACAACAACCTCACATTCCTGTGTTAAATCCAAGAAAGCATGTGAGGGGTTCCTTGCACCCCTTGTTTCAACAGCTGCCTGCAGAAAAACACAGGCTGGGAGAACATGTTGCTCCCTGATAACTCTGGAACTTCAAGGCACAGGTTTGTTACTGGACAAACGCTCTGATTTTCACTGTCCCTGACACACTGCAATTTGATAGAGTCAGCTCTGTGCAGGCTTCACAACTTGGATGGAGAAAGGGCACCTTTTCAAAGCTAAGTATTTTACACAATATAATCTGATCCCTTCTTTTCTTAAAACAAAAATCATCCCTCCTAGGTCTTTGTCCCTAGATCTGATCTGTTGCTGTGCTTTGGAAAACAAGGATTGGAGGTGTCCCTCTCTCTCTCACCTAAAATCTCCTCTCTTTTTATTTAGTGAAAGGCAGAATATCTTACTTTCAAAAAAAGTACCAAGTTGGTCATATAATGCAAACTGAATGTGCTAGTTAGCCAGGGATCATCTGCTTTTAAATTAAAGTTAAGTTTTGATATTATTTAAAAAAAAAAAAATATCAAGAAAGCAAAACCACCAAGCTTTAAGTAATACAGATGTTTGTAGGTGCCCCCAAATTCCCCAAAATGACTACAAGCCCAGGAAAACTGAAATGTAAACCCATCAGCAAGCAGAGGTGATATAACTCGGCCCTTCTTAGGGATGCACCTGCCTGGGCAGGAGCCAGATGTAACTACTGAGCGTATGGCTGAGCTCTCCAGTAATTCCACTGAGCTATCCAGTAATTCCACTGAGCTATCCAGAATGAAACCATGGTCCCTCACAGCAGTTCAGTCACTTGACAGCAAAACCAGCAACTTCCAAAACTACAGCAAATCACACCTGTTTCTGTGTTCTCCTTCCCCCACTCGCTAAATCCCAGAGCAAGACCTGAAATCTAAACCCCACAGGCACTAACTACATGCTCCCTGAGACCCGTGTTACCTTTTTTCCAGCTGAAGCGGGTGTTCCCCAAAATCCAGTACTCGTGGTCGTCAAAATGGATTTCCCCGTTGGGTGGGAAGAAGGCGTGGGCAAGTTCCCCCGTTGTTCCATCAAAGCAGTGGTGGATGAGTGACTCCAGGCAGTCTGTGTGATTGATGGAGTAGAAGCCTGTGCAAAAAAAAGCAGCAGATGTAGCGTGTCTGGCAGGGAAAGCCCGTCCAGGACATGGACATCTCTAAACTTGTGGTTTACTGAAAAAAAAAAAATCTGGTATGGTATCCCACGGTTTCCAACCTACAGAGCTAAAAAAAACAACTGGTATGGTATCCCACGGTTTCCAACCTACAGAGCCACAAAAGGAAAAATAAATGGAAAGCTCTTGTCAGGAATGATGGTTCTGTGATACAAACTATGCTCAGCCCGTGGTGACACAGATCTACAGCTGTTTAAAAAAAAAAAAGACACAAAAGAGTCTATTTCCAGAAAGAATCAGCAACATCACGTGGAAACTCTTTGGTTTTCTGAGAGAGAGAAGCTGAACAGTGAGATGGTAACCCCAGGATGTCATTGCTCCATTTTAAACCTAAATAAAGAGCCTTAGTCATAGCTGCGTGCTGTCTTTTTGCTCCATCCCAGCAGCATCACCACATCCCCTGGAAACGGGGAGCCCACACGTGGCAGCAGGACAGGCCCCTGGGATGGAGCATCATGTGCTTGTTTGTAGCATCAGGAGAGCAAAGAGCGTGTTGCGAAACGAGGGTAAATCTGCTGCTTATCTCAGTGCTGCTGCCATCTGCACAGGAAATGCTTATTTCACACAGACCATAAATCCCAGGAAGAATTTGCATCTGGAGTTGAGACTGAGCAGATAACGCCTCGGCGCTGACGTTCTTCTAGGCCTGAGGAGCTGGGGAAGCAAGGACTGGGCAGTGACACCGGGGCAGAGGGAAGGGGAGGAGAGAGGACAGAGGAAAGATGGTGCCTCAACCACCAAGGAGAGAGACTAAACCCATGAACAAGCTGGAATCTGTCACCTGCTCTTTGGATATGTCACATCACCCTTCAATATCCAGTTTCCCCAGCTGCTGAATAGAGATAACCCCATCCCAGTGGCAGGTTTTGAGGGTTAATTCTTGTCAAATACCTAAAGCTTCCCGACTGCAAGATACACACAAAGTGTTAATGATGATATTAACATCTTAGAGCAACTAAAACTAGTTTTTCTCCCAGACTAAAGGCAAGAGACTCTCTCCTGTCTCCAAACTCCTGGTGTGCTCTTACCTATTTTGAGGTCGCTGGGGACGTGGCGCGGCACCTCCCTGAAGCTGAAGGGTGAAACCTCACTCCACATGCGGAAGGCGGCCGCCAGCCCCCGGCGCGTGTCCCTGGCACTTATGAGGTTCCTTGGGAAGGAGAGGATCCTGCAGGGACACAAAACAACGTCAGGAAAACTGCTCTCCCCTTCCCGAACATGAGCTGAAGGCTCTCAAGGCTGCATCAGTCAAGTCTCCTTCCATTCGCTCTAGTAGGTTCAAAACGGGACTAGCTTGAACTGGATATTAAGAATATTTAATAAAGCCCCCACAGGGACTCATATATTACTGATTATTACTAATATATTACTGATTATTACTAATATATTACTGATATTCTTCACAATCACACGTTCTACAGCTTTTGTCCCTCCTCAAGCACCTCATTTTAGACAAGGTTCTCTTGGAAAACTATTTTTATCCCAACACCTCCCAGTCTGTTGTGTGGTGCTGCTGGAAGAAGAAACCAGTTCCTAACACTCAGGCTACAACGTGTGTGCACAGGCTGAATGAGGATACTCTCAGGCAGAACTTTTGAAAGAGAGTTCCAAAGAATGTCAAAGGCTTGACAGTAAAATAAATTATTTCCTTTGAAAAAAATATCTCATCGCTTGGGAGAGAGGCTCAAGAGAGGTTTTTTTCCTGAGGCCACAGGTAGAGATGGAGCTGAGCTGTTAGAAAACTCCTGGGAGGGGATGGCAGGACCCCTGTTCGTACCACAGAAACGTAGAGATGGCTCCTAGAAACTTACCTTGTCCCAAAAGAAGATCTGCATTCAGGGAATTGCCTCAAGTGTAGCAATTGGGAAAAGCTGTGTATATTCTGCTATCCCCTCTGGCTGTGTTTTAGCTACGCTCTTTATGTTCTCCCTTCGTCCCAGCACATCCTAAAGGGAGCAGAAGGTTTCGTATCAAGCCAGGCTGTTAATCAGTGTACACCTGGACAATTAAGACTGTCACAAGGCTTTGCCTGTTTGGGATGGGCGTAAGGGGAGGGAGATGTTCTCTGCTCCGTGTGAAGGGGCCAGGTTCGTGCCACCCTCTCATTCTTCATCTGGGCTTAGGGGTAGAACCACCCCCTGCTGTCCACCGGGCGGTCACCCCGTACCCACCACCGCACACAGAGAGTACAGCCAGTGACAGTCGTGGTGAGACTCTGGTGTAAGTGGGGTGTAACAGCTCCCTAGAGACCAGAGGGGACTGCAGCATCAGCCACACCTCACAAATGATCTTCCTGAGATGCTCTTATCCTTGAGATACTCTCCCCTCCTGCCCCTGGGGAGAAGAAAGGGCTTAGAGGAACAGAGGAACACAACTGAGAGGAACTCTCAGAGGAACACAACTGCTGCTGACCACCTGCCCACCCCACTGCAAGCAGCTCAGAATCTTTTCCTCTCCCCTTTACTGGGGACAGAAAGCTCTACCACCCGTTACAGCCACAGTCTGGCCAGCTTTCCAGAGCCAGAGTGGGAGAGAGACCCTCACAGCTCCATCATGATGTCCTCACCCCAAGAAAAGGCTCCAACACACGTTGCTGCTGCCAGAGGCCACTTTTAAACGTTTTCAGAAACCCAGCCACTGTGGTTTAAGACACCGTGACTGCAGCGCTCTTGAGAGGTCAGGTTTGGGGCTTGCTCTGCACTTTAAAGCCAGGAGTGGCTGGAGTCAGCAGCCACATGAGAAGGACCTTTGTAATCACATAACATGTTGAAAAAAAACGAAATTTGGCTCCTGTGTCTCCAGGAAGGTGCAGACTCTCAGCCAGGAGTGAACAACAGGCTTTTCTTTCTTCACTCTGAGATTTGCTGAGACAGTCTGAGGGTACATGTCAGTGCTTGTCTCAGGAAACTGTTTCCAAGGGGATTCCCTGAACCTTTTTCTGCCTGAACTCATGCAAATTCTCCTGAAAACCGCTCAACAATGCCATGAATATTTTCCCAGAGAGAAAAAGCATCTTTTCAGGATCACACTGGACAGTTTTAAGGGCTGTTCAGCCACTGCTAAAGGAAGGGAGAGAGCAGCTCCCAGGCTAAATGCCAAACAGGACTGATACTGCTCCATCATATCAAAACCCAACCACTCCACAGCTCTGTGGTGCTGCTGAAACGCTGCTGGTCCTGAGCAGTGGGGAACCCAGTTGGAAATCAGTCATCTGGGCAGCCACTAGGCCTTGGCAGAAATGTCTGATAATATTAGGGTTAACATCCACTCACCCTAGAATTGCCAAGGGCTTTTCATTGTATGTTATTTAGTCATCTAAGAGCTGGCATCCTTTCCTGAGGACAACAGGGAGAAAGAGACTCCTCAAGGCACTCAGCACCAACACAGCCCTCCTGAAATCACAGAACCTTTCAACAGCGGTTGCTCTCGGGTCCTCCTGAAACCACAGAACCTTTCAACAGCGGTTGCTCTCGGTGATGGTTTAGGTTCACAGGGAGCTCTCTTCAAAACACCAGGGTGACAGAGGTAGTATTCAATTCCCTACCTTCTGAGGGAAGTCCCTCATTCTGGGCAGCCTGAACCTGCCCCTGATCAGCAGGCAGCAGCCATAGGGGCTACCAGCTCCTAATGCAGCGACGATGCTTCACCTGAGCTGCATTTGTAGAAATACTTCCTATTTTAGAGTGGCTTTAGCAGCTGCCCATCAGTTTTACTACAGGCAGCAGCCATAAGGGCTACCAGCTTCTGAAGCAGCGACGATGCTTCACCTGAGCTGCATTTGTAGAAATACTTCCTATTTTAGAGTGGCTTTAGCAGCTGCCCATTCACTAGCGATGGATCAGCAATATTGATATGGTTAGTATCTATATCCACAGCAGGAAAGACTCAGACCCCCGTGTCACTTAGAAAATGCCAACTCTTACAGCCAGTGCAAGTCCATACTTGTATGTCAAGTTGAAGTGGTCCCATTTCAAGTGCCCTGGTGTGATGGTGTATCGTCTTCTCCGCGCTGGGGGCCGAGGTGGGAAAGCTGGACTGGGCAAAGCAGAGGAGCTCCCTCCATGGAGACCAGGTGATGTGGCATCTTCCTTAAAAAAAAGAAAAAAAAATAGGAGGTTGAAAGAGACGGGAGAGACTGGAGGATTGAACAGTGGAAAATAAAAACTGCTGGAAGCTGGGGAGCACCACTGGTACTCCATCCTGGGTGCCCAGGAGACAAGACTCGTGCATCAGTGGGTCAGGGCTTTGCAGAGTATGAATGTTGTGAGTGTGCTGAACAAAAGCAAGGCAGAGGCAAAGAGGGGCTAGAAAGTGAGGGGCTGTTGGGACATGCCATAGCTCAGATGTGCCAGGAAAGGAAGGGAGCAGCATTCCTCAAGGCTGGAGTGCTGCAGGCTCCCTTGAGCTGCTGCGTAATTCCAGAGTAGGGCACTGCAGCCTCTCTGCTCCCCTCCTGGAGCGTGGCACAGATGGAGAAATGAGGCCTCAGCAGGTTTCTGGCCCCAGTGAGTGCTGCAGCTCTTCCTGGAAAGTTTTCATTTCCTTTTCGCTTTGCTCTTGCTCTCCAGCCTCACCACAGAAGAAATGAAATGCTGCACAAATGAGTAAAACAGGCATCCCTTTGTGCAGAGAGCTCTTTATAAAGCTGCATCCTGGATCTGAAAATCTGAAATGCCTTCAAAGTAAATAGGAGCACTGGAAAATGAGCACTGGCACATTTAATGCCATCATACAGTAAAACACATCAAATCTGGTGACAGGTCTGACCCAAATTATAAAAGCCTTTTAGTCCTTGAGCAATGGAGGTGAAAGAATGGGATCCAATACACTGCACTAGAATTCTACCCACTCTGCCTCCCCTTTTCAGGACTAAGACACTGAATATTATTGGATCATCTTTGCTCCAGAGGCATCAAGACAATCACCAAGTGACGTTTATGGCGGCACCAGCAGGAGTTTGTTCAGCCTCACAGCACACTCTACAGAAAGCAAGTGCTGTCTTTAATTTTACTTATGAAAGAGCTGAGGCTCCGAGAGTCAAAATACCATCTCCCTGGCGACAGCTGCCAGATACTGCCCAAATCACCAGCTTCTCCTCCTGACTACAGCCAGCCCTGACTGGTAAAGGTGAGGGACTCAGTTCTAATAGGAAACCGGTCTCCTTTGCTCCATCTGTGGACCAAAATAGCTTCTAGTGTCTTCTAATCTCAGCATCTTTCTTTCCTAGAAGGACAGTCTTTTTGTCTTCCTTCCTGCTCAGCTCACACTTTGAACTCAGCACATCAGGCAAACAAGGGGTTAAGCTATTGCCTGGATCTTTGTAAACACAAACAGCAGGAGAGGATGCCAGCACTTGGAGAAGATGGGGTTTTTATAAAATTAAGCTATAAAAGCAAAAATTAAGATCAGCTTCTGAGACTCCCAGAGCCCTACTACAGCTCCCCCTCACCAGTCCATCCCAGCACAGCTTGTTAATGGAGGGACCCTAAGAAAAAAGAGAATTATTATCAGCTGATTGTTTCTGTAGGTCCAGGGTTAACTCCCAGTTTAGATCTTGCACAGACTGATTGTCTGAGTACTGACTGAATTCCAGATTGACTCTGGAATTCCCAGGAAAGCTCAGCTGCTACAGAAACCAGAATATACTCCTGCCACATCACACCAGGCTGGGAAGAATAGCCCAAAGCTCCGAGGGAAAACCACCCAAATCTTTTATGCATTCCCTCTTGGGTCGTCTACAAGCTGCACACACACCTCTAATGAGCTGATTCTACTGGACGCATAATTACCTTTTAGGATCCTTTGTAAAAAGGGACTCAAACAGATCTTGTTGCCTTAACAGTTAGTTACAAATTGTTTAGATTGCTGTATCAATTTATCCACCTTCTCAAACGAATAGACATGCACAAATATTTGATGTCCCCACTCCCCCCTCCAAGCATTTGAGAATCACCTCCTTTCCCCTACCTGGCTCTTCTGAACTGCAGCTCCAGCTGGATCCCCCACAACCGCCAGCAAAGCCGCCACGGGGAATACACACAAAAATCCCACAACAGTTCTCCAGCCATTGCTCTTTCTCTTGTCAGCTGAGAGGAGGCTCTTCCTTCTGTCTTCAGAAAGTTGTTCCACTCGATCCACGTCCATCGTTAATATTTTTTTAGAGGGAGATGTGACAGATACTAAACCATCCTCTTCACAGAAGGCACCGCTAATCCTTTTGCTCACAGTTGTGTTTGGAGCGTTTGTGAGCAGCCCTGCAGTGACTGCCAGAGCTGTGCAGAATCACTAGAGTTTCAAAAAGCCCTAAATAAAAATTAAAAAAAAAAAAATAAAAAAAATGTAGACTTTACATTAAGCCTCTTTCCAATGTGCCAAAGATTCTCTCGGCCTCTGCCAAGTGTATCGTGTTACTGCAGCTGGAAGTCGGGCTGGAGGAGGAAAAGCAGCAAAGTGAAACAAGCTGGGATGGACAGGAACCCTTTTCTTTAACTGTATATAATCAAGAGAGGACAAATCTGCAGTTGCCAGCTCTACGTCATGAAAACAAATCAGGGGAGGGGGCAAGAAAAAGGATTCCAGGAGCCAGCATCACGCCCCTGGAATGTTTCATTAGGGGATGCTGATGGCTGGAAGAGCTGTCATTTGTCAGGGGCTGCCTGCAGGAGCAGGATGAAAACTGAGATGCTGTGAGAGAGCAGGGAGGGCTTCTCCACTCAGGAAGTTCTGCTCAGGGAGTTTACAAACTCAGATAAAAGTAAACATCAGCTCCCTCTCCCACGAAACTTGGCAAGTGACCTGCAAACTGCTTGTGTCCTTGGGAGCTCCCCAGTAAGGGGTGATGGTGCTGAGAAAGAGAAGTATTTTCAGAATCATACTGATTTTGGGTACCTCAGCTTGAGGACCTCAGAATGACTGACTTGGAGAAGTGGTCGGTTTGTCTTCAGCTGTTCAGATCTTTAAGGCACCTCCAGGCTGCTGACATGAAGTCAATTCAGGACTTTTTAAAAAGCTTACTCAGAAAATCTCATGTTTTCAGAAATAGCTCTGCTTTTCTGCCTGGTCACTGAGGACTGGACACTCACTGCTCCTGCTCTGGGATGTCCTCAGCTAAAGAATTCCGACCAGACAGAGGAAAAGGAACTGGGCAACCTCCTCGTTTCACAAGGCAACAGCAGGGAGGGGGTAGTTCTGTTGCCAGCCAATATAAAACATTCCTAGGGGATATCTGAAACATTTGAAAGGTTTCAGAAACTTACTGCACTTTAAAGAATGAAAAATTGTTTCATTTGAATTTTTTTCCCCTGGTTCATAATCAAGCTTGTGACATTTTGTAAGTTTCATGTATTTGCAGAGTAAAGCTGGCTGGGAAACAAGTCACAATAACTATGACCAATGAGTCTGTCTACAATTTCATGAATATTTTCTTTTTCAATTTTCACCAAGCTCCCCCTGGAGAAAAAAAATAACGCTTTGGGTGGAGAGTGGACAAAATGCAGCAGTTGTTCAGGTATCAGGAGAAGGACAGAATAAGGAGTATCATGGAAGAAAGTTCTGGATAGAATTACCAAGGAAAGCTGGAACTGGGAGGAGGAGAAAGAGCAGAAAGCAGGGGCCCAAGGCTCTCACTCCTCTGGACCAAAGCAGTCAGGGGCAGCAGTCTGAGAGATGGGCTCAGCTCAGCTATGCCTTTCTAGGGATAGCTACACCTCTTCCCCTGCAGCAGAGTTGGCAGAAAGAAACATCTTTGTGTGTGAAAACTCTGAGAAAGTGCATTGCTCAGAGCTCTAGGGAGTGGTGGGAACCCACCTCCATCTGTGGTTTAACCTGCAGACCATGGTGTGAAGTGAGGAACTGGAAACCACACACTCCTAAACCTACCACATCTCAAGTCCTCTGGATGAGTTACTGTCAGTCAGCAGATGAAAACACATCTGCAGAAAGACTGACCGAGAAGGGAGTCTTGAAGTAAAAACCTGCCTTGGAACGGGGCTCTAAAACTTCAGCCAAGAGGTCTTCTCCAGTAAAGCGATACCGGCTCGAAAGAAAAACACTGCCAGCAAACCCAGCGCTGGAAGAACATTGAGTTTCAGTCACAGAACTGAGTAACAGCGTCAAACGCATCCGCCTTTCACAGAGTCAGCAGTGTTTGAAAAAGATTCCAACTTCTTCAGAGGGCAGTGTTACACAGGCCCTCTGCTCTCGCCAGGGCATCTCAGCGTCTCACAGGCGCTCACGGAGCTTCATCTCACGGCGGTTCCGAAGGCAGGGCCAGGCTGTTATCCGCACGTTACAGGTTAAAACACTCACTTTAGAGGTGAAGGCCCTCACTTTCCAGGTTGAGGCCCTCACTTTCCAGGTTGAGGCCCTCACTTTCCAGGTTGAGGCCGTGTGGTGCAGGAGGAAAGACTTGCCTGAGGCCAAGCACAGAAGGAGCAGGGACCTGGAAGCTTTGAAGCCCCCCATTAGAGCCTTCCTGTTTCTGAAGATGACTACACGAACCTGAGGTTAAGGCACAAATTGAGAACCCGCAGAACCACTTCACCTGAAGGAACTAAGAATTTTGTCTCAATGTAAAGAGAGTCAAGGTTTTTGTAAAATACACCTCAGCTCAGACACCACCCCCAAAATTTAGTACCTAGAGCTTTAGTAAAAGCATATTATCGAGGACCTCATTGTTTCCAAATGCTTATTCATGCAGCTACCAAAGGCTAGCACAGCCAAGGCTTTTTCCATGAGTTACTGGAGTGTTCTGAGTGGGACAGAGACCATACTGTAATTCAGCCATTTATCTTCTTGTGCTGCCTGTGCTGGGTGAATGGGCATCTTTAGCTGCAGAGATGATTTGTGGCCTCTCTGACATTGAGGGTCCCGCTTCCCTGCCCAGGTAAGCGACCAGGTTACACCTTGATGGATCAGCAGAGAGCGAGAAGGGTTTCTTGGAAAGCATGTCGTTGGCTCCCCCAACATATGCTGGGAATGCACCGTGCCCATCCGCATGGAAATTCCGTGCCTGAATCCAGCTCTCTCAGACCACTGGCTGCAGAACACTTTCAAAACTCAAAATTGAAGCCAAATATTTGCTCAGAAACCAGCTCAGCAGTAAGGCCAAGACAAACCTCAGTTATTGTGGCCATGAGAGTCAGATGAGGTATTCAGAACTTAGAGATGAGACCAGTGGAGCTAAAGGAGATGCATGAACCTAATGCTACACATGCTAATGATGCTTCTGATAAAGTCACCGTGCACCTGGATCCCTTGGTGCACAACCTCTGGTCAGAATCCTCACCACTGCTGCTGGTAAAAAGCAAAATTTCAGGTTTACACTTAGTTCCTTAATACTGTGGTGGTTCAATTTCAAGCACGGCTCTCTTCTGTAGATATTTTAAGGATTATTAGGACCAGAGTGCACATCTGTTGACATTTCATCCATGTTCCCTGCCCTGGGTTAAGAACATCACAGCTTTCCCAAGCGATACGCGTGCTATAAGGGCTCTCAAATGCAGCCACCAGCGCCCTCAAATCTGCAGCACTTGTCAGAATTTAAGCCACTTTCAGACACTTTGGAGAATTCCCCAGACTCCTTTCTGGGAGCCAGCATTGGCCTGTGCCAAGGGCAAGAACTTAGTCAGAACTTTAAAGTTTTATCTCCCTCTTTTCCAACAGCTGAAAATATTCTCAGTGCCTTTTTCTGCCTGAGCCCCTGAACGGCGGCTTTTATACGAGCGCAGAGAAGAGATGCTGCTGTGACTTTGGAGTTCTGATGAATTTTAGAGGTCTCGGGTTGTCGAGTGCAGATATTTGGTTTGGACGACAGGCGGGGAACTGTCATCCTGACTATATTTGGACAGAAAAAACATTCCTGGCTTTGGTTTCTGCACAGTGTCTAAAAGCAATGGAACACATTACACTTTGAGGGAATCCATCTGGTGTAACGGGGAGCAGGAAAGGGAGGCAGGGGACAGAACTGACTCCGCTTTGTCTTTGTGCTGTTAACAGCAGCCACCAGGACCTGGATATCATTGGTAGGGAGCTCTGATTTTCTAAGCAAACAGTCAGGGATGTGTATCCTGAGATCTCTGCCTGCAATTAATGTCACAGGAAAAAGCCGCTGCGAGAAGGGAATGAAAAGAAAAATAAAAATCCAAACCATAAAACCTACAGTGGTCAACTGGAGACTCCAGAGAACATAAAGGATTGGATCACTCGCTCAGCACAACACCCCTGCCTTGTTAAACCCCCTCAGCTTTGCTTTGTTCTTTTCAGTCCTGATTGCTGAAGTGTTCAGTTTGAAGTGGGGCTGCCGTGTAATGCACACCACATGGCTACGCTCCCCAGGGCAAGATTTAGCTCAAAAATAAATACTTTCTCTCTTCTATGGATTACTCCCAGCGCTGTTAATGTGAAACGTTACTTCCAGCACTATTTGTAACGGGTTACCTCTGCTGCACTCACCACATTTAGGAGGACAGTTGGCCCTGGTGCCAGCCCAGGAGTCACACTGGACCCAAGATGACACAAGAACTATCTATTTCCACGTATCTATTCTCATGCCAAGAGGCACCACACAGGGGACAACCACCAGTGCTGGAGCTGGAGCTGCCTCACCCTCCGAAATGGATCTCACCTCGCACAAACCCTCTTTATTTATTCACGGATTAAGTGCCTATTACTTGGCATTGGAACAAACCGCTCCTATTAAGCTTCCCCTTTCCTGAACTGGGAGTTGTGGATGGAGGTGGGGAAGGCAGGGGAAGAAGAAGGACCCAACATCCGATGGCTCAAGGCATGTGCACCAGCGTTTCATCTCCAGGGCACCGGTCCAAAGCCCGGCCACAGGCTGGGGAGGGGGAGCACCCACAGCTGAATGTGATTTACCACATACTGGCTCCTCGGTGGCCCATGTGAAAAGAATTAGCAAACCCTCATATAGTTCTTATTTTACAAAGCAGCACTTACAGATTTATCCCTTCATCTCGCAACTTGGAGGGGAAAAAAAAAAAAACAACCAAACCAACAACCCAACATTCTTGCATGGTTCCTGTGGGAATGGCAGCTAAAACTTGTACTTTTTCGGTGGGTCATGGACTAAAAAGGCTTGGATCTGCTGTAGCAGGGAGCAGCGTTCCCCAGGGAGGGGGAGAATAAGGAATGTTCTTTAACCCCCAAGCGTTCTCCCACTTTCTGTCATGCAGCCCCTCGTGATCGGCATCTGCTGATGTTCCTAGAAAAGTCCATGGTCTGCTGAATAGCAAATGAGCTGAAAACAAGGGCTTGCTCCAGCTGGCAAAGAAAACGGAATATTTTGCTTAACTGTCAATTTGGAGCTGCAGCACATAGAAGGGCCTGCACCGCCCTGACCCTGTGTTACCAAAGAGACGTGGTCCTGACCCCAGTCAGAAGCTCAGCAACCCAGTCACGGCCACGTAGCGGGTAGAATTTCAGGAATTAAAGGAGGGAGACATTTTTCTCAATATACAGATACTCAAGTGTGTCCGTAAGGGAGGAAGAATTGCTTCCCTGGGTGGATATTTTCGTCGTTGCTTTTTGGTGGGCTATAGTAATAATCCATTTGTGGATGGATCAGTTCTCCTGAAACCCTGGGAGCAGTGGGAATAGAATCAAAGGAGAGATGGGGTCTTTTCCTAACTCTGCCTTTCAACAAGTGATCTCCCTTCTCTCTCCTCCCTCCGTCTCACGCTGTCACACACAGAGTTCTGCCCACACTCCCAGAGGACGTGCTTTAGAAACCCCAGTTCTGAGTGTAAGATGAGCTGCTGTCTTATATTTAAATATATAAATGTCTTATATTTAAAGTTTCCCACCAGAAAGACTGCACAAGATCCGATCTTTCCCTTTCAAAGCCACTGCTGTACGTGGCTGCAAGGCACAGAGCTGCTTTTCAGGAGATGGCAGAAGCCCCAATGAAAACAAGCAGCTCTGGCAGAAGACCCATTGGTCTCGTTTGTGGGAGACCAACCAGTAACAAACCCCACGCAGAAAGTCACTCACCATCCCCACTCATTAACTAATGACAATATTTGTCTTTAAAGGAGCGTTTGCCCACTGCTCCGACATCTTTCCTCTCTTCAGCTCCTTGTTTTTCCTATAACCAGCAAGAAAACCAACCAGTAGCTAAAGGAGAAAGGGGAGGAACATCTTCCCCACCTTGTCCCCTCCTTTATTCTCTCATAACCTCCAGCTAAATTTAATGCAGCTCCTGATCTGTTACAGCCCTTGGCTCTTTTCCTGCTTGCTACAGCCATCTTTTTCTGCTCAGACTTCAGGTTCAAGCCTGGATTGGAGCAGAGAAACTCTTTTGCAGGCTGAGAGCATGGGCCAGATTACACATGAAGCAGATAAAATAGCAAATAGGCAAAGCCAACCCTTTCACCCAGCGAGGACACAAGTTCACTCCCAATCCCGGCCTCCACGCAAGAACATTTACCAGGAAAATTAAACCAGCAGAACCTTCTTTCACTTATCCAAAGCCTCAGGCTCCTACAGAGTCTGTCACAGGGGGGCAAAGTTTGCCAAAAACCATACCTGGGACACATGGGCACCTGCTTTGCCTTCTCTCTTCTTCCTGCAGCTCCACTGACCGTCTCGTGCCTTCTCTGTTGTGTGATTCCCTTCTTCTTACTGGGAAAATGAAAGGGTCAAAATGGTGCTTAACAGCTCAACTCTGGCTCCTCAAAAGCAATCCCAGGGACAGAAGAGAATATACTCCCCACCCAAAAGCCACGTTTACAAACCATTCCTGGAGCTCTGAAGCAGGTACATCACGCCGTGCAAAATTCCATCTCTAATTTGGCCACACAATGAACCTCAGCTATGAAAACAAGATCAGGGGATCTTGAAATGGAACTTGCCTTTTAAAAAAAATTAAAATTAAGGGGAGCTCTTCTTTCCCTACAAAATCTCTTTTCCCTAGCCAGGGGGAAAAAATAATAATAATAAAAAAAATAAATCAACCTCCATTTTCTGCAACAGCTGCATAGCTTGGAAGATGAAGGCTGCAGCCTTCCTACAGTTTTTTTTTTCCTTTAGGGAGATAACCACTTGGATTGCGGTCTTGGATGCACTCTCTTCATTTAGTATCCAAAGAAAGTATAAAAAAAATAAAGCAGATACTCCCTGTTGTTTTTTCCTGAATAAACCAACACCTTAGGCATAAGAGATGAGAATAATGCAACAGACACTGAAGAGTTTGTCACCCCTGTCCCCTCCTCCCCAGGTGCCAGCACACGTACATTAACACATTTAACACACGTAATAAAGCACCCATCAGTTTTACCTTTAGTAAACTCCTCTGGGATTTGATGTAGAGGCTTGTGAAAGAACAATATTTCAAAAAATGCTTAGCATGGGGTTGGGGTAATACATAGTCTAGAACTTGCACCAAATAGTGGGTAAAGCAGCTCCTAGATTAATAATGTTCAGTGTTGTACTTTTGGAAAACAGCCTTTGCACGGTCCTTTCTATTGCTGCCCTCCCACAGCACAGCAAACACTGCAGGGAAATGTCTGGTTTATTCCAAAGGAATTTACACTAACATCAACTTCTAGGAAATAAGTAAATGAGTATTTGCACCCCCAGTTTTTACCAAAGCCAATTCTGAAATTCAAGTTTATGTTATTTGGGTGTTAAATCTAACCCAACCAAATAACGTAGGGGTTAAATCTGATCCATTTTCATCGCTCAAAAAAACCCACTGAAACTGTAACAGCCTCCAGTGGATATTTTGACAAAGAATATCTACAGGAGTCAGAGGTTGTGACATAAGACTTTCTCAAATACCAAGGCATTATGAAGAATTAATAAATATTCCCGTAACTACCATATATTCCACAAAATTAAAAATTTCTGTAAAAGATTCACCACTTCTTTGCTAACGAACAAAGATAGTAGAGGAACACAGTATTTTTGTTTGTTTTAAATATTGCTTGCAATAGGTAACAAACAGTATGCTTGTGTATAACGCTGTCATTAGAGATACACAGCACACAGGCAAACCTGTACACACACACACACACACACACACAGCACACCAGCCCTACAGGCTGCCACTTCCACCAACACTCACGTTACACAACGGACTCAGCAGATAATATTTCTTCAGCCAGACAGTTAGAATACACAACAACAGCTGGATCCATATTTCAGCTACTGTTTGTACATTCATTTTAATGCTCAGGAAAATATATATTTTATTTTATTAAGTTTTGCTGCAAAACAAAGAAACAAAAAATGAAATCCCTTTTTCTCACGTCTTAATTATTACTATATTTATTTTCTTTACACTTTGATTGGAGTATTTAACACCTGCCTTTGGCATTATGGATAGAAAGCTCAGGAGTCTCTGAACACACTGTTGTGCCAAAAAAAAAAAAAAAAGAAAAATAATGGAAGAAGAGTGTCACTTAGAGGTTAGAAATATTTGTTGTAACAACATATTTTCTCCAATCAGTGTTCACTACTTTATCTCTAAGGCACACACTCTGTCTTTAGGATCTCCTTACATCCAGATTTGCCTCCGTCAGTCCCAGTTCTCGTTGAGCCCGTGAGTCCCAGTGGAGAGATCGTGCTGTCTGGGGACGTTACCGCTGACAGGCGCTGGGGAGAGATGCTGCTGTGACTGATCTCCTCCCAAATCTCGTGGCGTGAAGTGCAAGCAGATGCTTAGCCATGGCCTGCCAAGGGATAAGGTACATCCTCCGACAGCATCTCCCCTCACAGCAGCTCAAGGCTGCAAACCCGACGCTGCAGGGCCCCAGATGTGGTGCAGTCACTGGAGCTGGGCGCCGTGGAAAACATCTGCACGTGGAAGCCTATTTGCCTCTGCTCTGAAAAAGTCTCTCACTTTCAGTAGACGGGTCAGTGCTCTTTACTTCAGGTCCTCCTGCTGGATCAGCAGCACAGGGCGAGGGGGCTGCCACCACTCCTCGGCCTCGGGACACTGTCCTAGTGTACTCCACCTCCACCCCAGTCACACCAGTCCTTTGTTTCCCTCTTTTCCAGGATGGCTTTGCCGGTAGCCAAACACTGTCAGCCTGACTAGTGCTTCTCATCTAAAATGCAAATGAAAAGGAAGTAAAGGAGGGAGGTGGGAATGGGAAGGGAAGCGAGCGTATCCTTAGACAAAGATCTGGATCCTCTCCCGGATAGCCTGCCGGCAGATGGGGCAGACAGTAAGGGCTGTGCTGCAGTCTGGGCACGAGCCGTGTCCGCACTGGAAGACCAGTTTGATTTGGTCATCGATGCAAATGGGGCAGGTGATGCGCTCCTCCATCTGCCGGTAGCGGTTCTGCAGCTCCTCCATGAGCTTCCTCTGGTCGGTGGACTCGGAGCTCGGGCTGCACTCCACCTCGGTGCTGTCTGCAGGGGCAGAGAGCAGGGAGAGTTAAGTCACTGCTGTGCCCTGCCCCACGCAGGGGCTCTGCAATTAAGACTCTGCCCCTCAGGAGTAGCAATTAGTGCAGACTAAACTCTCCTCAATGAGAAATCCAGGGATTCCTCAAATAAAATGCCTGAGATAACGCTTTCTACAGACTGGCCAGTGGTGCTTTCCTCCATGGGGTTGCTGGGCTGCTTTTGTGTGTTTGTGTTTTTGTCTAAGTTTGTCCATTTGGGTTTTTTAAAGGGAATAAAACGTTGTCTGATACGTCCTGCCTCGGTCTTGTGGAATATGCTGCTGCTACCTTCAAGTGGAAAACACTCAAAGCTGGTTGTGATGTTCTGCCACACCAGTCTGGGAATCCTTACTATCTTCTCTCAACCTCCTGTTCACTTATGTTGACTTTTGTGTACATGAAGCTACACAAATAGAGCCATTTGGTCAACTCTGTGACATGGAAAGAACCCCAAATCCTGGACAACAGCCAGCTTAGGTAAAGAGACTCCTTCTGGTTTCAGCTTAACTCAGCCACTGTTCATCTTCTGCTCCTCAATCTCCGATCAGGTCACTTTACACTTCAGTACAGATGCCCCTTTCCCCAACATTCTGGAATCAGCTGCATTTCAGTGGTGCAAGAAGTGATATCAAATGCAAAAAGGTGAAGCAAGTTTGGGGACAGGGAGCTTGCTAAAGGGAAACACTGAAGACATCACTGATAGGGAAATCCTGCTGATATTCTCAGGAGACCTTGACTTTCCTCCTCCAGCAGAAATCTGCAGGCAAATGTCTCATTTGGAATTCTCTTCATCATTATTTTGTTACAAAGACAAATGCTCCTGCCTACTGTCAGGTAAGCTTTCTATTTTTTGCATTATGGAGTTCCACAGAAGATTTCTGTCTCTGCCAGCTGTGTATGTCCAATATCACAGCACAGATTCTGGTTCCCCTCTGCTTTTGTCCAGGCATCAAGTCACAAGGCTCTAGTCTGACCCCAACAAAGGGGTCACAATTCTAAGCCATGGGCAGTAGGACAGGGAATTCATTTCCATGTGCACTTGCACACTGATCTGAGCTAGAAAGACATCAGCTCTCAGAACCACTATGGAAAAAGCTTCAGTGGGCAACCAGCATTAACTCTAAGGCAAATGGAAACCTGCTGCTGGCTTGTTGATAGGCCATAACATTGCCCACTCTGGACACTGAGTAATGGGGACAGAAGACAATCTGTTTAAAACTCGGCTAAAGAGCTTTATCAAAAGAATCCAGCTCAATGATTCCTGGATAGCTGGCTAATGCCAGCCCTGCACAGACTCTGCCATTTCAGCCAAGGGAGAAACGAGGCTTTCACAAGACGTCATCTTTCCTTTCTTGCAAATCTTCTTTGTTAAATCACTGTCTGAAAATGCTTAGACTGACACATGGAGAACCCAATACTTGCTTTCAATATACAAGGTAAGCCAGGTCACAGGACGAGCTCCATCAAACCTCCTGTCCTGTCTGTGCAGCTTCAGCTTGGCCCATGACACCCGAGAGATCTGCCTTTTCCTCTCTAAAGGTGGTCAGTGCAACAGGCACCCCCAAAAAAAATCCCAAACAAACCAAAATTAACTCCCTTCCCTATGCTCATTTCACCGAAAATCATCGATGCTGCTCAAACTAATGCTGTGCAGGACCCTTCCCAAGGAATTAACAGCAGGAACAGCAAACGTACCTTGTTTCAGTTTTTTGGTTATTGTCACTTGACATTTGATGCACTTCTTCATCCTCCTGGAGCATTCTACCACGAACGAGACAAGAAGAGATTACAATTGAGTCTAATGATGCCAGAATCAAGAGGAAGACGACAGACCCAAGAACACGAGCTTTGAGCAACCAGAGACCTCTCTGGATGACTAAAAGACTGTTTCTGCACAGAAATGAGGACACTACCTTCTTTTTGAGCTACATCCTGATCTCCTGCTTTAGTCTCTCCTATGCCAGGAGCAAATACACCACCTTTAAGGCCTCAATGCTCTGTGCTACTGGAACTGCTGCACTGTGGATCGAAACAGCCCTTTGCTCCGAGGGAACAGGATGCAGCTCTGGCACAGAGTCCTCACCAAATTCCCTATGGTCAGGCTGTGAGTGCCTTGGGAGATAACAAACTTGCTGACATGTTTGAGCAGGCTGCCATTAAATAACTGAAACACAAACCAGTAACAAATGCCAGAGAAGAGGGAGATCCTTCTCAGGAGGTTTTTTGATGGATAAAGCACTGCCAGCTAGAACTGAAACATCTGGCTTTCCTTCTGAATTATCTGGAGTATCCATAAGCACAAGCAGAGCTGCCTGGGGTCCTCATCAGCAGGTAGTCAGAATATTCTGCTTTTCACAGAGAGCTTTGGACATCTTAGATAAGATGTTGGTCCTGAAATCATGCTGGGCTTGTTTCAGGACACAAACAGCACAATAGCTTTGTGTCTGAACAGAGCGTGATTTACGAGAGCCCAGCTAGGGAAGCTCTGTGGTGGCACAGGAAAGGAAAATTATAAAATAAGGAAAAAAACCCCAAGAATGGACTTACCTTCACACACAATACTGTGCTGGCATGGGAAGAAATGGATGAGCAAGGCCAGCTCTGAGCAGACCAGGCACTCTGTGGGGACTGCCACGCTCGAGACACTAAGGTTGGTCATTGTGTTGGGGGTGGTGTGGACACGGCGAAGGCTGCAGGTGACGACTGAGCTGTCTGAAGAAACCTGCTGTTCCCTGCAACCATGAACATGTAATAAAATTTGAGCCACATACTCCAGGTCCTTCTTCAGCAACCAGATAACATGTAGTGATCCCAGGCGACCGAGCAGCAGAGGCTCAGGTAGCATAAACCTGTGAACCTTCATTGCCCCAGTGGGACCAACTCAGCCCCTAGGAGCTGGAATTCTGACTGGATCTAGCTACAAAGAGCAGGGATGACCAATATTTACACAAGCTGAAACTGCTCTTTTGGAGGGCAACAGTAAGGTACTGACAGTACAATCACCTGCTGGGAGGAGTCAGCTTTTAGAAGCTATTTTAGAAGTCCCTATTTGCCTGTTCAACCAGCCCGGGGTGGTTGTCTGTGATTCAGATTTCTGTCCTGACGTTATGAGCCTCCAATCCAAAACCCTCAGCATCCAATCCATCTATTACTTTTCCTGCTAGCTAGACCTACTACCTAAACTGCAGGAATGACTAATGACTGAACAGAAGGACAAGGATAGTCATTTACTAGCAACTGTCTTCAGTACTGCCAAGAAACCCCCAGCCCACCAGGAGCACTGCAAAGGGGTGCTTCTGGGTCTTTGGATACAAAGTCAGTAAGTTTCTGGAAGGAAACTGCTTTCTTGTTTCTTACCGAAGTGGCAGTAGCTTTGCTATAAATGTGTATGAATCCCTGATACTCTTCCTCTTCCGGACCTACTAATTTCAGTCAGACTAATCAAGCAGCTTAAGAAGGTTTAGCAAATGATCCTGTCCTGACGGCTCCTGGTGTCCTTAGGACCTGGTGGTACACAGCACGGGCTCTGCAGCGGCTGCCTCAGCTCTGCAGACACACACCCAAGTCCTCCAGCAGTACCACGACTCTGGGTCTGTGCCCTCAGATCAAACACAACCCTGCTTTCATGTCTGCAAAGTCAAAATCCAAACAAATGTGTCTCAGAACCTGAGACAGAGCCATCTTTGACTTGCTACTCTCCCTTTGGCATTTTCTCAGCTATTTCTGTTATCAGTTGAAAAACAAGTATTTATCTAGCTCTGGAATAAATCCTGCAGAGTTTTCTTGCTCTTTCTCTTTGTTTAGACTTTAAATGTCTATAACTGCAGAATCCAATGAAAGTAAAACAGAATCCAGAATCACTCTGGAAGAAAGAAGTTGCTCTTGGCTTCAGCAGTCACTCGTCTCACACTGTCTCAGGGCCCTCTAAGTCAAGAGGCTGAGTTTGCACCAGGCAGTATAAATCTGCTTTTCCCAACTCTTCCAGATGGCAGTATGTACCCTTAAATAACCCTTCCAGAAACACAGGACCAGCAACCAGCTCCAAATGAAACAGGAGGTGCTCAGACCGACATCCAAAGTGTTTCAAAGAAGCTTCACCCCTCCTGGCAGAGCTGCAGGCAGTGACACACAGTGCACTTTGCAGGCAAGTAGATTGTAGCTGGTTTCCAGAGGAAAAGGTTTACCTGAATTTCTGTGAGAAGTCTTTGACAATCTGGACAATCCTTCCGTCTGCAATAAGGTCTAAAGGAGACTTTCCCCGATGGTTTGCATAATTAATATCTGCTCCTTCTTGTGCTAAGTAACATGCAATTGCAGTTCCAACATTCAGCTCTACATTTCCAAGAAAGCCAGAAGCCTGCAGCTAAAAGACGTTGAGAAAGACACTCTGTTAATAGAAAAAATTTCTGTTATGTGTCTTTGATCTCTATCGAGTTCTAAACAATGTTTAGTTCTTAATCCTTGTATGTATAATTTGGAAATGCAATTTAGCATTCTTTTTGGAAAACACAAAAAGATCCTTCAGCACATAAATAGCAGACTCAAATCCTGCATTGTGGGAAAAAGAGCGCGCAAGATTGATCCTAACTAATGGTCACTAATCATAGTGACAGGCATTCACTTATGAATGTACTGAAGGCACTGAAAAGGAAGTACACTGAAGGCACCTCAGCCCATACCAATTTGTGAACAGCTGTACATACACATGTTTAAAAAAATAAGTTTTGTGCACATTATCCAAACTAATTTCAAGTCAACAAAGATTTTCCACTGACTTCAACACCAGGGCATGCTGATCAGGGCAAGTAAAATTAGATGTGAAGGAGTCTATGGCATCTAGATATAATGTTACTGTAAGCAGTACTGGGAAGGACACGCACAGATGCCTCTTGTTGCTTTAAGACTTTCTGCATCGAGGGCTAGCGATGGGCTGTTCCTGGCACAACCTAAGACCAAACAACCAGCAAAGCCCTTACGCAGACTTCCAGTGAGATGATGTGCCTCACCTCTCACATTCTGCTCTGCATCTGCAGATAACTGGGGTGTTTGCGGTTAGCTAGCCTCATATTTTCCATGCCATCAGACAGAAATGAATTGCTGTGGTTCTGGGGCATGAATTAAACCCAAGACTCTTGGCTCTGCAACGGGATTCATGACCTTTCACATGTCAAGAAAGAAGCGCACAACGCTAATAAAAATATCAGGGGAGACAGTATGAATTGTTGTCTGACTATGTGAAATTTCATGCTATAAATTCAAGCATACCCTCAGAGGCCTCAGAAGATCTATTCTTGCTTTCCCACAAGCAAGAAGGTTTGTTTCCACGCTCCCCATCTGGACTGGCTTTACACAATTTCCCTGCTTTCCTTTGCCCCCTTAGATCCCACTATCTGCTGTCGTTTCAACATCGTCAAGCATTTTCCTGCCCTTGGTGCTGGTATTTCTCCTTCTCCCAGCTCACCTTGGAAAGGAGGGCCAACCCCATCTCCCCCTCGCGCTTCTCCATCATGAGGGACATCAGTTGCTGCCGTTCCAAGGCAATGTGCATGGCTGTGTCCCCATCCTCATCTTCAGCATTGACATCACTGCCTTCACTGACCAGCAGCTGCACCATCCCCACGTGTCCCTGGATGACAGCCAGGTGCAGCGGTGTCTGGTTGCGGTTGTTCTTCAGGTTGACATCACAGCGACCCTTGAAGAGGAGGAGAATTGCATCAGAGTGAGTTGTTGCTGCTGAGCTTGGCTGAAGAAGAGTGCTGCAGCTGGGCTGCTTGTTGAGGGCCCCAAATCTCAAGTCCATCCTTGTCAGGACAGCAGTAGAGTCCTCCAAGAGGGCTATGTGATCCAGCCCTCTTTATCTTGGCCATATGACCCAGACACCTCAAACATCAAGAAAGGAAGAATCAAAGGCAAGTGCCCAACCAACACACAGATAACATTTTCCTGGTGATGATTTGGACACAACAACTCATCACTTCCCAGACACAACCAAATCCTGCAACTACCCCAAGCAAACAGTCATGGACTAGCTCCTCTAAAGCAGCACTGACTCCTTGCTGTCCGATGTGCTTTGATCAAGGGAAGAGGAGAAAAACCTGTTCAAATCTGAATCTTTCTGCCCCTCTGCCAAACCTGCAGAGGAAGGCAGCAGTGTCAGAGACAGAGAGCCTTTGAAGACACAGAGATCATGTGAGAAATAAAGCAATCACTGTACATTGACAGAGACATTCTTGTGAGTCCAGCACTAACTCAACAGTGCTTAGGAAACATGGGGTTTCGGGAGGGGGACAGATGGGAGCTTTTGGTGGTGGTGATTTGGTTTTGTTTTGTTTCTTACCTCCTTAATGAGAATTTCTGCCACTTCTTTGTGATTATTGAGAGCAGCGAGGTGCAGGGCAGTGAAGCCATCTTCCTTTTTGGAGTCAACCAGCTGCCGAGCTCTTGCTAGAATCTTCTTTATAGCTCTAGAGTGTTGGAGGTTAACAGAGATGGAAGAGTTACTCTATCAGGAAAGAAAACAATGCCGAAGAGACAGGCCTGCCTCTCCTGCTCAGCAGTTATGAATGTTTGTGTTTTAATAGGCAGACATAAGCAGAACAGATTTCCTACCCAAGCTAGGGAGGTATGAGAAAGATGGGATGGGGAAAGCATGAGTTAACATCTGTAAAAGCAGTAAAAAATGAAAAAAAGGTCACTCACAGCTTGTTGCCTTTTAGAGCAGCATAGTGGAGCAGGTTGAAGCCTTGACAGTTCTGGACAGTGAAGTCTATGTTGGGTACCTCAGTGAGAATCTCAATAACGACCTTGTAATCTGCAGTGATAGCGTAATGCAGGGGGGTGTCTCCCTGGGAATCCTAGAGAAGGACAGCAAAGCAGGATACAGGTCACCTACCCCAGAGCATCAAATGAAGCAGCTCAGCCTGAGGGACAGTTCCAGAGGATATATAGTGTCACCAGGTCACACCAGTTCCAGGCCAAACATCACTGGCATCCATAGCAGTTTCATAGCCCTTGTGAAATCATTTCCCCAGGGCTTGGAACCAGCTGCTGGGCAGACAGCTGCTGACATTCCTAACTAGCTTTGAGAGACTGACCCAGCACAGTTCAGTCCCACCATCACTCAAGCACACCCCAAAAAGGGGCTGGGTCCAATTCACAAATTCACTGCCCTTCAAGTTCCTAAATGCCAGCCTTAAAAACCTCACCACTCCTTATTGCTGGGAAGAGAAGTGTTTCAGGAACGCTCATTAACAGCGGGTCAGCTTTCCCTGGAAGCCCAAGTCCAGCAGAGCAGAGAATGCTACTGGATTGAGCTGAGCAGACTCACACCCATGAAGGGGCAGAGCCAAACCTGGAATTTCAGAGTACTGAAGTCAGAGGAACACTTGCCCTGTGCAATGCACAGCAGTGTTTTTCAAGAGAATGACCTTCAAATTCTATGAAGCAACAAATAGTGTAAGACATAAAGAAGCATCTCTCCATGTAGGAAAAAAAAAAACAAACCCAAAACCAAAGACACACCTCAAACACACACAAAACCCCAGACTTACTGGGAGGTTGACATCACAGCTGAGCTCGCAGAGGGTCCGCACCACCTCTGTGAATCCTTGGCTGACAGCAACATACAAGGCTGTGCACTTTGCATTGTTCAACAGGTCCATACTGGCTCCTTTACCAATAAGCACACGGGCAACCTCCGCTTGGTTGCTGATTTAAAAGCAAAGAGGAGACAGATTAGGTTCAATGCTGTGCAGGCAGGAAATTCTTCCCCCTTTAAAGGCAACAGAACTTCTCGGGTTTTGTGTTCTCTTGACCTCATCCCGCCTCCTCTTAGTATTAAAAAAAAAAAAATAATAAAAAAAACCTACAACAAACCATTCCTAATTTGTACTCTAGAATCTGCTCTCTTACTCCCCCTGAAAAAAAAAAAAAAAATCTAATCCCCAAATGGGGAGGTTAAATTCACACCTCAAACACACACAAAACCCCAGACTTACTGGGAGGTTGACATCACAGCTGAGCTCGCAGAGGGTCCGCACCACCTCTGTGAATCCTTGGCTGACAGCAACATACAATGCTGTGCACTTTGCATTGTTCAACAGGTCCATACTGGCTCCTTTACCAATAAGCACACGGGCAACCTCCGCTTGGTTGCTGATTTAAAAGCAAAGAGGAGACAGATTAGGTTCAATGCTGTGCAGGCAGGAAATTCTTCCCCCTTTAAAGGCAACAGAACTTCTCGGGTTTTGTGTTCTCTTGACCTCATCCCGCCTCCTCTTAGTATTAAAAAAAAAAAAATAATAAAAAAAACCTACAACAAACCATTCCTAATTTGTACTCTAGAATCTGCTCTCTTACTCCCCCAGCCCCCTGAAAAAAAAAAAATAAATCTAATCCCCAAATGGGGAGGTTAAATTAATGCACTAAGAAATGTTACTTTGGCCCTGAAGCTCAAAGACCAATTTCTAACAAGCCAAATCAGAGGAAAGCCTCCATCCGCCACATACCCTTCACACAAACCACCCACTTGTATCTAGAAATGCCCTTCTGCAGCCCTTTAGGTCTTGTGTTGGAGACATTAAGACAGATATCCTACCCAAAAGCCGCGTAGTGCAGCCACAACAAACCGTTCCTAATTTGTACTCTAGAATCTGCTCTCTTACTCCCCCAGCCCCCTGAAAAAAAAAAAAAAAATCTAATCCCCAAATGGGGAGGTTAAATTAATGCACTAAGAAATGTTACTTTGGCCCTGAAGCTCAAAGACCAATTTCTAACAAGCCAAATCAGAGGAAAGCCTCCATCCGCCACATACCCTTCACACAAACCACCCATTTGTATCTAGAAATGCCCTTTTGCAGCCCTTTAGGTCTTGTGTCAGAGACAGTAAGACAGATATCCTACCCAAAAGCCGCGTAGTGCAGTGCTGTATCCCCCTCTTCATCCCTTAGGTTGACAGAGGCATGTGCCTGCAGCAAAATCTTCACGACATCCAGATGCCCCTGGTAGGAGGCGATCTGCAGGGCAGTTCTGCCCTGGTTCTTTGCATCGACCTGCAGGAAGGGCAGAGACACAGCTTGGTTAGGAAAGACCTTGCCTCGTGTTGAGGACTTAGCTCTCTCCTAGAGCAGGCCCAGCTGGGTGGGAGTCACTCGCTGCAGAACAGTTGCAGGCTCAATAATGCCAAGCAGAATCCATGCCTTGTTGACTCTGTTTTATGGACATTGACCACCAGGCTGACCTTCTCCCAGAATATTTCTAAGAGGGAAGGGGACAGCACATTTAGTCAAGAGGGGAGAAGCAAGTGAAGAGAGCTGGAAGGCAGGGTTCTAATTGCAGCTTTTGATGCCAAATCCCTCCATGCCTGCAAGCACAACGCTTCTTGACATCCCTGCCAACAATTCCTTTCCCAATAGGAAAATATGTGAGGAGATGAAATTAGCTTTGCATAAGGCTTTGAAGATGCCAAGTCCCCATTATTCCATGTTACTCCAGGTACTTCACTGGGCTCAATGGCTGGAGGGTATTTGAGAGTGCTGAAGTGCTGCCATGAGACTGAGAACTGAAGGGACTGAAGAACAAAAGACAGGCTGTATGAAAGGCAAAAAAATAAAAAAAAAGGAAAAGAAGCTACTGAAATCAGTGGGAGGCTGAGAAGGAGAGATGAAGGAGCTCACAAAACCTCAGCAGATTGGCAAGGAAAACAAAGGGTTTTTTCCCTGCAGCTGGTTCCATGCGGGAGTCAGGAAAAGAGAAGAGGCAAGAGCTCCCTTAATTCACTCAAAATGCTGGGTGAGTCATTTAGGCACAGAGGCATTAGAGGCCACGGTGTTATTCTTGCATTTATGCAAGAAAGACAATGCCGATAAGCTGGAAAGTCCTTGGCAAGCAATTCCAACTTGCACTACTAAGTGAACACCAAATCCAGCCTCCTCTGGCTCTATATAACACTAACAGAAATAACTAATTTATTAATATAAATATTAGAATATAAATAGAATATAGACTAGAAATCTAATAGAAATAATGTAATAACATAATGGATTCCTGACTCTTGGCAGTTTCTTATCTGGGATAAATTCGACAGTTGCAGGTATTTGTCTATTTTTCCCATTTCCAGAGGCCCCATTAACATTGTAAATAAAAAACTGTAACAAATACCAGACAACTAACCACTGCCTCAGCTTCACAGGGGTTCCTTCAGAACTGATCCTAGTTTTCCTGGTTCACACATGAGCTGCTCCTGCCAGCCATGCAGACAACCTCAACAAAACCTACGTTTTGTTACCAATGATTTCCAAGAACATTGCTGAAATGCTTTGCTTCTCCTTTTTTAACCTGTTTACAAACGCCGTGAAGGAGCGTGAACCTTCAAAACAGGCAGCTTGAAAGAGCAGTGATTTGAGTAGATGCACTCCTAAATCCTAACAGTTTGGCACTCTGCAAGCACAGAAACTGTGCAGCCACAAGTCGAGCCCGGTTCCCTGCTCCAGTCAGACAGGAGATAAGACACTGCACAGACACGCACAGGATCCGGGCGGCTTTTCTCTTTCCTGATTCCAACAATTCCATTTCACAGGGTCATCTAAGGACAGGCACATTCAGCCAGACACAACCCATGGCTTTCTTTTCAAACAGAGGCCAGATACTCAGACATGTTGCTACTGTCTTCATATAGATAAATACCTCTTCCCCCTAATTCTATAGGTGTAGTGTCCATACAGGAAATATGGAAAAGGCCAGCTTTGGAAACAAGCTGTAAGGATTTAACTTAGTTCTGATTTAATGCCACAAACTGCAGCCATACAATATGCAACACATTTAACACACAAATTTAATCCTAACTTGCAGGAAAACATTTTCCCAGCAATTAGGAACTAATACTAGATCTGAAAAAATCTATTATTATTTTCTCTCATCCTTTTACTTACTTCACCACAAAATTTTAAAACAGTGTTTTAAAGAAGAGCAACAAAAAGTAACTGTTCAGGACATCTTCAAAACTCACCTTGTCTGGGTACCTCTGAAGGAGCTCCCGAACTTTAGCTGCGTTGTTGAGCGCTGCGCAAATGACCAGGCACCCCGCGTGCTCTGACTCCGTCTTCTGGGACAGCAGCTTCTCCAACACTGTAATCAAAGTACCTGGTGGGAAGGAGAAACAGCCACAGGTTAAGAGGAGCAAAGAACACACATATATATGTGTGTAGGGTTGGCATAGTACAGCCCTATAACCACACCACGGGCCTGCTGTACCTCTAGCATTTAGCTCGCAAAAAGAGCTTTACAAATTTGTGGCTCACAGAGAACTTTGGCTTTATGAGCCTGATGTTTTAAGAACCTAAAAAACATGAGAGCACGCTACAGAAGACCAACAGAGAAAAATCACTACTAAAAGGCAAATAATGTGAAGAGGAATGCATGCTTTTAGAAAGGATGCTGCAGGGAAGAAAGGTCCTTTCAGGTGACCCCTCCAATTACAGACTTTTGAGTGCTTGAGAGGACAGAGCCGTTAGTTCTCCAGATAGAGCAAAGTTTAAAAGCTTGGGCTCATTTGGATATTCTCCCTGAAGTCTAACTTGAGCAAACAATTGAAGACCCATCTACACAGCAAAATACAAAAACCCAGCAGGTCTGTCCTCTCTCCCTCATGATCCACACATCTAAAGGAAGTACGTATGGTGAGGCTACAAAACATTTTACGAGCAGATGTGCAAAGCAGACAAAATCCCCTCTACACATCATGTGATCCTAAATTCAGTTTCGGGGTGGGCTGAGCAAATTAGTTGCTGATTTGACAACATACACAAAGACTTGGGAGTATTTCACAAGCATTTAAGAATTAGCATCCTCTTACAGGAAACGCAGCGAGATGGAACAGGAAACTGAGACAGATCAAGGCAGAAGCAAATACTGAACCTAGGGCAGTGCTATGGCTAGCATTTCCGAGCCCTAAATTCTGTATTTTCCTGTTAAAACCAGCTTTGCTTCCCCAGTTAAGGCACAGCTTGGTTTTGGAGCTCTGTCCAGGGAAGAGCAGGCAGCTGGAGTTTAACCCTGTCCAAAGAGTGTTGCTGTTGTTACACCACAGCAACCATTTCACAGACCCTGATGGATCAGCCATCTCTGGTTCTCACTATCTCACTTTTTGACTCCTTTGCGCTCTCCGTTGTCATGAGGTTTGCTTCCTCATCTCTCTGATAGGCCGTCAGACAAGCAGGGTTGAACGTCCAGGACTGCCCTCCGACCGACACGCGCAGATCTCCATCCCCGTAGACTTTGATCACTTTGCCAATGTGCCCCAGGGTCTGCAAGGGAAAGAAAGAGAGAAACGATTTTTACGAGGCAAAACGCAGGGCGCTGTGCAGCTCAGAACCAAAGCACTGCTTCTAAGAGTGGTTTCGCAGGCGGCACTCCTGCTGTGTGAAAAGAAGCACCGAAGAGTGACACACTCGCAGACAGCTCCCACCTCAAGGACAGCAGAGGGTTCTCAGCAGTCTCTCTATTACTGGTTTTACATCAGAAGGGTTTCCCAGACTCATTACAAACGTCTGGAGAGGAAGGTGGCGAAACAACAAAACACGGCGTGAAGGACTCTGAGAGAACTGACATAATTGGGACCAGGAAAGGTTTCCTCTGTGCATTTAATTGCTCCCGGAGGACACCTGTATCCTGCTTTTTAGCCAGAGTGGTCTGATTAGACCATTTTTCCACTTGGGACACTTTCCTGCCTTGTTCCAGAGAATTAGGGAGGGCGTAAGAGGACTGGTTTCCTTTGGTCAGTGAAACCTCTTATCTGAGTTACTGGTAGCCAAATCCTTTGTCAGATTCCCCATCTGCCCACTTTGCTCTGGGTGCTGCAGTAGGACGGTATTACCGAGAGCCAATAGGACTAAGACAACATTTATTCTGCAAGGCCTCAGCAGTCCCAGAAGGGTCTGTGCGCTCGCTGCCCAGCAGGAAGGCTGGAGGCAATGCGAGCTTAAGTCACTATTACTAATTGCTTGGGAAAACTGGAAGTTACTGGAGTGTCCTGGAGCTGGCGCACACTCACAGGTGCCATTTCATCTGTCCACTCCCCATGACCAGGTTGGAATCGCTTCACTGTTTCCATATCATCTATCACCCGGACAACATCACCAACCCAAAAGGTGTTGAGCTACAAGAAAAAGAAAGTCATAAGCTTTTGGGGGACGAAGCTAAGGAAAAAAAAAAAAAAAAGGGATTAGTCCCTCCACCCCCACCCTCAAAAAACCCAACCAAACGAGAAGCCCATTGACTCAAACCCCAAGGCATTACAAAACATAAGTACAGCTACCAAGACATCTGTAATCACTGCACTGCAAAATAAACATAGTCCAAGGGCAGGGGTATTTGTGTTTTAAGCCAAGTGCACGTTTAAGTAGGGAAATAATTTGGGACAAAACGATTGTCGTTTTTTCTTTCTTCTTCAAACCATTTATAATTAATACCAGTATAAAGTACGTATAGAACTTGGTCCATCTCCTCACTCTACCTGACTTGGCACTGGAGATTGTAATTCACTTTAATAAGGAAATTGAATCTGTTCATTATTTAAAACAGAAAAGGGAATCCAGAGTTTATCTGTACTGGTAATTTGCCAGATGCTCCCTCTGCTCACTGAGCTAAGAAGGGAGCACTGTCAAAACACACTTTTCAAAGCACACTAATTCTGTGCAAAACAGTCTGACACCGCACTTTCCATTGGAATTGGAGTTTTTAGCATTGTGACCTTGTTCAGGTCTTTCACAATTTTGTAGTCTTCCAGCAGCTCTTTCTATAGCTATTAGCCCTGTTTCTAATCATCCACATTTCAAGTCCTCAAACCTCTGGGGAAGGCCAGAGCTATGAGCTTTAGAAATGCAGACACAAAATTAGAACAGCTGGACTGAAGACTGAGGTCAGCCAGAAAAATCAGAGAGAAGCGAGACAAAGAAAGATGCAAAAAGGAGAATAATGTGAAGACACAAGAACAAGGAAGAAAACAAAAATGAAATGGAGATGACACGGAAGAAGGTTCATCGCAGATGAAAGGTACTGCATAAGGATCAGCTGCTGTAGGTCTACTGTTAGTGCTCTTATCAAAGAAGCTGAAATTAAGGAATGGAATTTCTTAAGAACTTCAGCTCTTATCAAAGAAGCTGAAATTAAGGAATGGAATTTCTTAAGAACTTACATTTCAAATGCAAAGGTTCAGAGAGCCTAGTAGCCCAGCTCCCACTGTCTGCAACCATCTGTCTTAGCTCTTAGGCTTGCAGGAAATTCTGCCTAGAACTACTGCCTTTAGAACAGCAGTGTATTTCTTCAGCACTTGCTTGAGACACGCTGTGTCCTAACACAGAGGATTAAACTGACACCTGTTCCCTGTGGCATTTCTTGTCCTGGCCAAGCTCACCTATCAGCACCTACCTTCGTCAGAGCTCCAGGATGGAAAGTCCAGCGGGTTTCACTGTTGAACTGGACCCTCACGTCCCCTCTGTCCGTGATTCTGTGCACAGTCCCTGTCTGGCCAATGAACTTTTGATGGGAGGAAAAAAAAAAAAAAAGTAGGGGAAAGCCCCTAAATAAATCACATTGCTTCATAGTGGGGAAAGCAGGCATCCAAGGCATAGATGGCTAAATCACCCACCACTTCCAATTCACAGACCAACAGCGCTCCCAAACCTCCTTTAAATGAGATACAGTCATTGCTTTTTTCTGCAAAAGGAGGGAAAAGCTGCTTAAGAAGCTCCTCTAAAGTAGCGGCATACTGGGGGAGGAGGGTGATGGGGATACAAAGTGCGAAAACCCTTGAAAAAGCAGCACAAATTGTCCTCCTTTTTCCAAATGACAAAGGTGGGCAGAGATTACAACATTGTTCTGCAGTATAATACCAGCACGGCATGCTCTGAGAGGGAAAAAAAGCAGGCATGGCAGAGGAGACTACAGAAACCAAAGTATAGTTGTGTAGGGCAGTATTCTCTAACTGTTGATTCTGGCCAGTCCTGAGCAGCTGGTAGTTTTGAAGGAGATAAAACCTACCGATTTCTGAGATGACAGGAAGTTACCATTTCTCTGTTTACAGCCCTCTCTACACCTGCATTCAGCAACAGGAATTCAGAAGTGCAGAGGTTTAACAGCCTAGCAGGCTATGCTAGCTACACAGCAACATTCAAAAACTATAGCTTTGGGGATGAAGCCTGTAGCTGAAATAAAGAAATCATGGTTCTACTGACTAAAAGTTCATGCCAGAAGACAGTAAGTCCCTGCCTGCCAGGCTAAAAAAGGAGACCGACGCTCAGCTGATAGACTTCCACATTGAAATTGAAATAACATAGTTTATCTTGACATTTGAAAGTCTGATTTCAACAAGACCGCTCACCTGCAGGGCAGGTCGGGCTAGGATACATATATAATGTAAAATAGTATAATCTTTATAATTTTATAGCACTGCTTCATACAGCAAGGCTTCAGACAGCTGTCTCAGGATCAGACCTGCAGGTTATTCAGTTTACTGACTCAAGCGCATCTGGCATTTGGGTCACTTGTGGTTATACACACTTCCCTCCCCCTCCAAAAAGCTAATTTTATACAAGTTACTAATACAGGTTCAGAGACAGGCCTTATTCCTGTAACAGTGAGTATCAATATGTGATTTTTGTCTTGCAGTAAATCTACTGCACAACAGCAATATGTGAAGGTAATTTATTCTATTTTGGGCAATATCTGTAGACTATTAAAAGCCAAGAAAGTTGGCTTAACAAGAAACAAAAAGCACAGACCTTTTAATTTATACGGCAAATTTATTAATTTAGCTGATATCATTTCACCTGTATGTAAGCCCACACCAAATATTCACAACCCCCTGGAGACTTACTTCCATGATTGCCCCCCTGAGACACTATAATACAGTCATAAATGTCATTTCTATCTTTATTTCCTCTACTAGCTGATTTTTTTTTTAGACAACAGACAACAGGTGACTACAGACTGATAGCTCTTCAAACTAAAGACAAGACAACAGGCTAAGCTCCAAGAACATCATGTGGGCTGTGAAATTTTAGCTGTGGCCAGGGATAGAGCCCACTGTTGACAAAACACATAACTTTCATTAATAGTAATGCACAGTGCAAAAGCAGCCAAACAGGGAATGGATCCAGAACTCCAAGGAAGAGATCTGCAGGTCATTTAAAAACAAACAAACCAGCCATTAGCTTTTTGCACTGGCTTCCAAGACCTTAGAGCAACTCTTTTGACCTATTGTAGACTCTTATAAATTAGGCAGGGCTCCACAAGGCAATTCTCATACAACACAGATTTATCTGAGCCTAAAAAGAAATCTGACTCCACTGTCCTATCACTAAAGAATTAGTATTTGTGATTCAGTCAACACAATGTAAATATAGGAGGTAGTATGTTATACCAAGATGTTCTGGTAACTTCCTAGCCAGTGCCTACTTCTGTAGTCTGAGACAGTGATCAATACAACAAAAAGAGACCAGGAGCAAGCAGAGGCATACCTCAGCCATTTTAGGATTCCAGCCACCATGGCCCTCCTGCATCTCCCGCAAGATGTCAATGTCCAGCAGGCATTTCACTTTGTCCCCGTGCTGGAACGGATGCCTGTCCGTGCTCTCTTTCCTCTGCAGTTCAGCTGGTTTGCCTAAAGAGCAGAATGACATCACCCACACACATGCAGGACGCAATAGTTTTGTGTCTCATTTGGCTTTGTAAGGAGGGTAGCAAATTAACACAGGTCTAATTGGGGCAGAATGGTGTAAACCCCTTTTTTCTCTTGTGAAGTATGTCCTATGTGCTCTATGGGGCAGCACTATGCAGAGAGATCAAGAGGATTTAGCTCTAACTGGATATTGATATGGGTTAAACATGAGGTGGTTCTACCAAGACACAATTTTGTCCCTTCCCAGAGGGGAATGCCTCTGAACGATGTCTCTCGTGTCATGTCAGACACCAGTAGCTGCTCTTAGCTTCAGCTACCCACAACTGCTCTTCAGCAGACACACCCAGACAGAACTTAAAATAAATCCTCCTCCACAGGCAGCCACATAACTTGCTTTGTGGAGAGCTTTACCCTCCCAGCCTTCCTGGGCAGCAAGAGGCCATATCCCTGGAAATAAGCTCTTCATCCAGCCCTTCCCTTCCCTCATGCTCTTGCCAAGCTGCTCAGGGGGGAGAAAAGAATGAGAAAGACCCGATTCTGCTGCTGCAAACTCAGTAACAGACCTCTCTTTTCCTTTAGGGGAGCAAAAGATGGCCCCTGCACCTCATTAAAAAGAGACACAACTAAATTACACCTTAGTAAAAAAATGCCACAAGTCCAAAACCACAAGTATTTTCCTTGGTTTCATTAGAGTTAAGAGGAAAGGTGGATTGCAGCAAGTTTCCAATACAGACATCACCTTTTTCCATGGCCATTTCTAATCTCCCTGCTGGGCAACTACTTGGCAGCTCCGTTCTCAGAAATCTCCCTTTTGTCCCACTCCCCTTCAACACACTTTCTGGTCCACCAGAACAATAATATTTGCTCTCTAAAAGCACAGAGAACACCAGTTGGACCACTGCCTGCCCGAAGAATGCAAAACTTTGGATTAATAAAACCAATGCTGGGTTGAATTCTCTGCTGACAGATGCAGGCACACCCAAGGGAGCTTCACGCATTTGCAGCCCCAAGAATTTGCCTTGGCAGAAGATCCTTCCTTGGGGTACAGCTGTGGGCATCTGAGGGTCTTACACAATCTTACCACTGAAAGGCCAAACTACTTTACTAACCACTCTGAAATAAAGCAATATGTTCACACACACTGCCTTTTTAAAATGGTACGTATTATGTGAGAACTTTATCTCACCACCCTCTGATCTTCTGTCTTCCAAGCAAAATGGCTTCCATGCCATGGAATGGCAACGTGAATCAGAATTTCTCAACACAAATTGTCTCTACGCACCTAATTTGGGGAGATGCTCTTTGTAGTAATAGCCACCAGACGCCTCCGCAGTGCATTTCAGGTCCACTTTTCCCTTGTGTCCAACTCTGTAGACGTTCCTAGTGCCATCAGACCAGGTGACACTGGCCACGCTGCGCCCGGTCTCTACGTCCCAGCCACAAATATCAACCACACGGCCAACTTTACCTTCACCACCTGATGGAAAAAAGAGGGGTAAGAAAAGTGTCCAGCTTGCATTTTCACTGAGACCAATATACAGAAACTCACCCTACACTGGGTTGCTTACTAAGATATAATTTAATGACATTTTTATCTTAACTAAATAAAAAAACAATGAAAAAACTTGTCAGTTCTCCAACTATTCACCGCAGAGGAGTAGGCACAGAGCCAAAAGTCAATAGCTTGGGAAGACAAAATTCTGACAGAGAAGCTGTGGCCAGGAAGGATTTCTGTGGGGGCCCACCATAGGCCAGCTTCTCATGTGGAACAGAAACACACAGATCTGCTTCACTATCAAAATACTGGCTCCAGTCAAGGAAAGAAGGAAATCACACCAAAAAAAAGTACGTGGCAGCTCATACAACTTCCTCACAGCTTGCACGATTCACCTTGATCTGCAGAAGGCAGAAGTTACATGGCAGCTCATACAACTTCCTCACAGCTTAACGATTCACCTTGATCTGCAGAAGGCAGAAGAAATCTCCGTCACCTTTTAATTAGGGAAATTAAACCACGAGACAACTCGGTTTGATCAACTAGGAGAGAATCTCTAGGTTAAACTCACTGAAAGCCAGCCAGCCATCTGCTTTGGAATACAAATATGGAAAAGCTGAATTCTGTGTAGAAGCAGCCGTTCCTCCTGGAGCACAGGAACACTGCACAGCTGGGCAACACACAGAGTCATGGCACCACACTGTGGCAAGATAAAAACACAGCAGTGTGGTAAAGTCCACCCAAGATCTTCAGTCTCTCCCCAGCACCGGCCAGGTGGAGGATACATCAGGTAAAGTTAGTTCTGGTTCTTTTCTTCACCTGCCCAAGCAAGGAAGAGTACGACTGAAACAAGGAGGATGTATTTATGAGCAGGTAAATCTGGCCGGGCACATGGGATGTGCTCTCATCCAAGAGATAACCTAGTGACACGCAGTCAGAATTCACACATTCCCTACCTCACTCTGCTGCCAAGTCACGGTGTGACCTTGGGCAAGTCCCAGCACTGGTCCAGTGCTGTCCCAAACAGGGACAGCAACATCCCTCTGTCTCACTGGATGGACAGTGAGCTTCTAGTTGGCTGCAAAGTCTGGGAATTTAACTGCTTAAAGAAGTTAACTTCCTCATCTAAACCCTCCCAGCCTTCCTGGGCAGCAAGAGGCCATATCCCTGGAAATAAGCTCTTCATCCAGCCCTTCCCTTCCCTCATGCTCTTGCCAAGCTGCTCAGGGGGGAGAAAAGAATGAGAAAGACCCGATTCTGCTGCTGCAAACTCAGTAACAGACCTCTCTTTTCCTTTAGGGGAGCAAAAGATGGCCCCTGCACCTCATTAAAAAGAGACACAACTAAATTACACCTTAGTAAAAAAATGCCACAAGTCCAAAACCACAAGTATTTTCCTTGGTTTCATTAGAGTTAAGAGGAAAGGTGGATTGCAGCAAGTTTCCAATACAGACATCACCTTTTTCCATGGCCATTTCTAATCTCCCTGCTGGGCAACTACTTGGCAGCTCCGTTCTCAGAAATCTCCCTTTTGTCCCACTCCCCTTCAACACACTTTCTGGTCCACCAGAACAATAATATTTGCTCTCTAAAAGCACAGAGAACACCAGTTGGACCACTGCCTGCCCGAAGAATGCAAAACTTTGGATTAATAAAACCAATGCTGGGTTGAATTCTCTGCTGACAGATGCAGGCACACCCAAGGGAGCTTCACGCATTTGCAGCCCCAAGAATTTGCCTTGGCAGAAGATCCTTCCTTGGGGTACAGCTGTGGGCATCTGAGGGTCTTACACAATCTTACCACTGAAAGGCCAAACTACTTTACTAACCACTCTGAAATAAAGCAATATGTTCACACACACTGCCTTTTTAAAATGGTACGTATTATGTGAGAACTTTATCTCACCACCCTCTGATCTTCTGTCTTCCAAGCAAAATGGCTTCCATGCCATGGAATGGCAACGTGAATCAGAATTTCTCAACACAAATTGTCTCTACGCACCTAATTTGGGGAGATGCTCTTTGTAGTAATAGCCACCAGACGCCTCCGCAGTGCATTTCAGGTCCACTTTTCCCTTGTGTCCAACTCTGTAGACGTTCCTAGTGCCATCAGACCAGGTGACACTGGCCACGCTGCGCCCGGTCTCTACGTCCCAGCCACAAATATCAACCACACGGCCAACTTTACCTTCACCACCTGAGGGAAAAAAGAGGGGTAAGAAAAGTGTCCAGCTTGCATTTTCACTGAGACCAATATACAGAAACTCACCCTACACTGGGTTGCTTACTAAGATATAATTTAATGACATTTTTATCTTAACTAAATAAAAAAACAATGAAAAAACTTGTCAACTATTCACCGCAGAGGAGTAGGCACAGGGCCAAAAGTCAATAGCTTGGGAAGACAAAATTCTGACAGAGAAGCTGTGGCCAGGAAGGATTTCTGTGGGGGCCCACCATAGGCCAGCTTCTCATGTGGAACAGAAACACACAGATCTGCTTCACTATCAAAATACTGGCTCCAGTCAAGGAAAGAAGGAAATCACACCAAAAAAAAGTACGTGGCAGCTCATACAACTTCCTCACAGCTTGCACGATTCACCTTGATCTGCAGAAGGCAGAAGAAATCTCCGTCACCTTTTAATTAGGGAAATTAAACCACGAGACAACTCGGTTTGACCAACTAGGAGAGAATCTCTAGGTTAAACTCACTGAAAGCCAGCCAGCCATCTGCTTTGGAATACAAATATGGAAAAGCTGAATTCTGTGTAGAAGCAGCCGTTCCTCCTGGAGCACAGGAACACTGCACAGCTGGGCAACACACAGAGTCATGGCACCACACTGTGGCAAGATAAAAACACAGCAGTGTGGTAAAGTCCACCCAAGATCTTCAGTCTCTCCCCAGCACCGGCCAGGTGGAGGATACATCAGGTAAAGTTAGTTCTGGTTCTTTTCTTCACCTGCCCAAGCAAGGAAGAGTACGACTGAAACAAGGAGGATGTATTTATGAGCAGGTAAATCTGGCCGGGCACATGGGATGTGCTCTCATCCAAGAGATAACCTAGTGACACGCAGTCAGAATTCACACATTCCCTACCTCACTCTGCTGCCAAGTCACGGTGTGACCTTGGGCAAGTCCCAGCACTGGTCCAGTGCTGTCCCAAACAGGGACAGCAACATCCCTCTGTCTCACTGGATGGACAGTGAGCTTCTAGTTGGCTGCAAAGTCTGGGAATTTAACTGCTTAAAGAAGTTAACTTCCTCATCTAAGTGCGTATCTATCTATCTAAAAAACATAATACAGACAAACTAGTGGGCTTTATTGTCAGTTCTGTCAATAGCAAGAACGTGTCTTTAGAGGGCTTGTCTGAGAATCAGAAAATCCCAATATCTCTTGATTTTTACTGAAAGAAAAATATTTTTTCAAATCTGCCTTTAAAATCTCTCCTTATAAACGGCAGGTGGATCCCAGTTCTGTACACAATTCACACTGCAGGCAGTTACCAGATCAGCACCCCACCCACCTGATACTATCCATGAAAACACAATTTAAGTTAACAAAAGCATTTCTGAGCACCAGCTACAAAAGAACTTAATATTTGTCTGTTGCAGAAGAGATTCAGACTGAACAACTACAAAAAATAATCTCGCCTTTTGAGTTATTTGAGATGCTTTTCCCTGAGAGGGGCACTGGCTTGTGCTTCCACGGTGTTTAGACTCTGAGAAATGGCAGTAAGGAAAAGTATGTATTCAATGAAAGGGCTGAAGTGCTTGAAGAGCTGCCAGGGCCCACCCTGACCGCAGCAGAGAAAAAAGTTACTTAGCAGGACCCTATTATAGAGTTTGCAAGGTTATTTATTACCACTATTTATATGTTACCTCCTTAAATGGAAATAGAGTCGATGTGTTAGTGCCACCAGGAAGCTAAGTTCAGAAGGGCAAAAGGCTGTGGATGAGGGCAGCTCTGTCAGAGCCAGGGCAGTACTCAGCAGAGACCAGCTGAGTGGCTGGCCTTCTGCTTCTTCTCGCTTGTCGTGCCCACGTAACTGCTCTCGGGTCACAACCATTGTAAGCAACACAAGTCTCAGACATGTAAATGTTGATCTGATCTCAAAAGGACGGATAAGCTGCACTGAGCATAAGCTTCTTTTGCTCTCAAACCCTGCAAGTGTCCACGTCCTCCACTGAACCCAGAGCTGCCATGAATGGTGAAGTCAACACTGGAAACCCTTGGAATTACAACTTAATTAAGGGAAAAAAGAAGCTGTAGACGGTGTGTGCAAGGCTCTGATATAGAAATGGACAGTAAAGTTTCCTTACCCCTGTAGCACTACACAGAAATTGGTATCAGTGAATTAGACACAGCCATTATACCCCAAGAGCCGCTCTAGAAAAGGCATTTTTGTCCCTTTGCGACTTCAGCCTGAAGTTACAACTCATAAAGAAAGCAGAAACCATTCTCCAGCAACCACAGCAAACAGCCTTCAGTAATGCTCCTTGTGAAACACTCCTTAGAGACCATTTCTCTTCCTGTTCTTAAACGTGTCCTAATAAGGATGTTCCAAGGAATTCCAAAGAATAAAGGAGCACTCTACACAGTCAGACAAACCTTATTCCCACTGTGATTAGAAGTTTTTCAGGAAAAGACGGGTATTTATTTCCTTGTAACATGGGGTACGTTTATAGCTCTTACAAGATCTTCCAGGATGGTTCCAGTAAGTTTTCACATCTATGAAACAGGAACAGCAAAACTTCCCTCCCACACCCCAAATGAATGCATACAGTTAACGTCACAGATTCAAGTAGCAATTTGGCAAAAAATAAAGAAAAAAAACCCTGAATGGTGTTTTATGGGATGTCTCAAAAGAAGCTTACCATCCTGGTTACCCCACTCCCAGTCGGGGCCTCGGACTACTTTAGCTCCCTGGAAAGTCCCTTTTAATGTGATGCGAGTCAAATTCTGCCGAGGACTCACCAGAACTCTGGAAAACAAATGAATTTATTGTTACTATTCACACTTTATAAAGCTCTGTTCCAACTGAGGTCTGTCATATGAGGCCCAAGTTTACCACACTTACATACAGAAAACCATGTCTTGAGCTCTGAAGAGCACGTAAGAAGCAAGAGAAAACAATAAAATAGTCAAACGGGGTCTTTGATCCTAAAAGCTGGTCTCCCCAGAAAAGTCAGAATACTCAGGCACTGTTCCACTGACGGCAGAAAGACAACTGGTGAATAATACATGTGATAAACCACGTTTATCTTCAAATATTATCAAAAACTGTGAGATCCATAGTGAGCTTTACAAAAGTTCTGTGTTTCCGTCAGGAGTGGGATGCAGATAATTGGGAATAGAGGCTGCTGTGAGCATGAGGAGCAGGAACACTTCAGTGACAGCCTGCAGAGACACACACGTCTCTGCACACAAGCAGCAGGACTGTGGCAGGGTCTCTCTCACGTTGTTAGACACCAGAATGTCATCTTACTGACTCAGGAAGCTGAACATATATAAACACAAAGACTCAAAATTATTACATTCCCTCACTCACACACAGCATGCTTAGCCAGGAAGGAAAAAAGATCATCCTTCTTTCAGAACTTCAAGAGCCTTGAGGGGGCTGTGCAAGGCAAAAATAAAATCTAGTAGCTCCAAAGAAGAAAAAAATCCCCACACGCTCTACGAGATGCACAAACCACAAATTATATTAGGGCAAGGCAGCTCACAGAGGGCCAAATATGATTACTGGGAATGCATGAATACTTTTTAACATAAACATTTACTGGCATTCTACAGCATAAGGTACAACATCTGCAAACCGAAGTAATCAAATCTGGCTTTAGCAACTTCACCCCATTGCCTACGGGGAGCAGGGGAAGCCCTGCTCCAAATCCCATCGAGCAACCCTAAACATCACAGCAGGTGAGTTTTCACTGCTGTGCCACTCATAACCCACATGCTTCCCAAAGGAGAACACCCAAGTCGATTTGTACATATCTTCAAAACAGAAGGAAGGAAAAAAACAAAAAAGGAGTAGGGAGAAAGTTAGTAACTTCTCCAGAAAGTCTGACATCACTTCAGAGGGAGAGTGGAACTGACTTTCAGCTGCACCAAAGAGGAGTAAGGAGAAAGTTAGTAACTTCTCCAGAAAGTCTGACATCACTTCAGAGGGAGAGTGGAACTGACTTTCAGCTGCCCTTGAATCCCATCGTTAAGTTTAAGGCGATGCTTATGGACGTTACCAGGGTGCACGAAGGCATTAATGGCTCAGGCAGTCTCCTGGCTCAAAGGAATAAGGAGTTCAGCACATTTCATAACCTGAGCTGCAGACTGCCCAGCCCAGCTCACTTGCTGAAAAGCAGAGCAGATTAGACCTGCAGTGTTGTGGCGAGACTGTTTCCAGGATAACACAGACATTTCTATCCGCCCTGCAAGCTGCACTACAGGCAAACACATCGATCCATCTTAAGAAAATAGAAAAAAGAATACCTACGTGATAGTGAACAGAGGGTCTGATGTCCTGTTAAAGCAGCTTCCAATTCCCATAATGTTACAGCAGCTTCTCTGCTGGTTTTGTGCGTGCTGTTCCTAGTCTGTTCCCTAGCAGGAAGCTTTCTCATGAGACATTCAGCCACCAAAGTCCTTCCAGACCTATTTGTGTTGCTCGCCCCGGGTACAACCCACTTTTCTAGGTGACTGCAAAGGTGCCACAACCCATCCTGACAGGCTCTTGGCAGCTCCCAGACCAGACAGAGCAAACCCAAGCCCAGCAGCTGCTCCCCAGGGCAAGGGGAGGGGAAGCCTAATTGGGGTAGGGCTGACCTCAGAATGCTGTATTTATTTTCCATCTAATACCTAGAGAGAGAAGGTGGAGACTCAGAAGGATAAAAAGCTTATGCTTGAACTGACTGTTTACTTATCCATCAAAAGCCTAAGTCTTTTACCTTTCTTAACTTGTTAACAGATCTCCCACCTGTGCTTTACAACCTAACGTGTTTAAGAAGAGGGAGAGATTATTTACACATGTTCTTCTAATTGTCAAATGTTCATTATCAACAGGAGGAAGAACAAGACCATTTTTTTGAATGGTTGAGATTTTGTCTATTTTAAACACCGTGAAGGCTGGCAGTTGTTATGAAAGAGGGCTAGAAAAGAAAAGTCAGCTAAAAACAAGCACTGATGAGCTTTCTTTTTATTGCACTGTGTCAAACACTATAGACTGGCTTAAAAAATCAGCACGGATTTACGTACTACATCTGAAACAGCTCAGCTACAACATGTTATTTTCACTGTATTTTGCTGAATGCTTTTCTAAGAATTTAGTCAAGTCCTGAGACAAAGTGGTAAAAATGTACTTCTCCGAACCCTACTCACAAGGGAAGGGAATGCAAAGAATCTTTGTGATAGCAGAGCATCAAGCTAAGCTAAAGCGAGATGTTCAAAGAGCAAAATTCACCATTTATTATACTCCTAGTGTAATTACCCTTTTTGTATAAAAACATAACAGCATCTCAAAAGCTCTCACAGTAAACTGTCACTTGCAGTGAAATTTGTGGTGGGAGAACAAGAAACTAAAACCGACCAGTTCAGAAAGCTGAGCTTCCTCAAAGAAGAAAGAAGCGTAAGAAACTCATTTCCTATTCTACTGAAATGCTGCAGGCAACCCACCGTAACTGCCTTCTTTCCTTGGCCCCATAAAAATTGGGACCTCGTCTTAAACCACTCTGCTGACCAGCAACACCGAAAAAATGATGCGAGAACCAGATGTCCTGAGCCAATGCGTCTTGGGTTTTAATCTAATTCAACATGTTTTGCTCCAAACACTGGATAACAACCAAAGACATTACTGTGTTGCAAAAATACCCTCGGGATAAATTTAATCACTGCAATATTGCCTTTAATAACAATTTTAATTATGACGGCCAAAGTCTGCAGCCATTTCTGCCCTACAAATTCCAATGATATTAAATTACTATCGAGTCCAGAAAACACTTGGGAGGGTGCTCTGTACGGAATGAAGCTCTGTCTCTCCCCAGCACGCTGGGAACCACCCCCTGTGGGGATCCTGCCTGTGCTCAAATTCCACTGAGGTGCCTTTCACATCACCCAGAGCCATGCTCCAGAGAGCGAGAAGAATAGCATCATCCCTGCTCTACAGATACTGATCTGAGACCCAAAACAACTGCCTTGGAGAAGTTTAAACAGAGACTGCTTTTAATTCACAGTAGCCACCTGAGGCCCTGCAGGAATCAGAGCCCCTTCATGCCAGGCACAACTAAGAGATTTTGCAAAACAGAGACTTTTCCACTGCAGAAAATCCATATTCTAAGAAACAGGCACAATGCACAGGACTGGAAAGCAGAAGGGATGGTCACCCTGTGAGGGAGCAGGCCATAAATATTGTGTTAATCTCTTCAGAAAGGCACAGCTGTAAACCAGAATTTCAGCTCACAGTGGGTACGTACCCACCCTCCTCCTAGGACGTGTAAAGATCTGCACAGGCTCCCTCAGAAAAGCCAGCACAAAGATGTTACAGAAACTACAGGTAAAACTGACCTCAATGATGCAAGAAATTCTAGATTCCGTAATCCTTCCTAGCAAAGCTTTTACTGAAGCACTTCCAGCAAAGGATAAAGGAAGGAAATTCTGACAGATGGCAAGCGGATGCTGATTGTTCAAGCATGAACCAGACTAAGACAAGGACACCAGTAAGTGAGGGATCAGGATCACAGAAACCTATTTCAGGAACTGCCTTTACCAAGAATTTCCATTGTCGATCCTATTCCTGGCCAAGGCACCTTTACTCATAAAAGCAGCTGTGTGTCTATAGCTCAACCATGGTCTGACTTGGGCTGAACGCTCCCTGTCCTTTTTGCTGACCTCCAAAGCCAACTCGTATCAGACTCAGTTTTGGAAAGCCACAGTGGACAAGATTTCAGACCAAAGCTACTAAATGTGAATTAAAATGTGTGTGTGCACCTAAGAACTCAACACTGTGCTGCAGACAGGAGGTTTTCTCAACTACTGCTCTTAGAGAATGTTTATACACAGCATTTAATGGCAGAATATTGCCCCGAGAATGATACCAAAGCACTGGTGAGTGTACAAAGTGAACTGTCTTGTTATCATCCTTTAAACATGACTATTAGTTCAAAACACAGGCTAAAGATGTTTTAGTGAAGACTTCTCTTGCTTACAGTTTTGATCCTGTAATTCCAGAAAAGATAAAATACGTCACTGAAATTCAATCCCTATTTCACAAATCAAACAGAATATTCCAAAGTTAGTAAGGGAAGCCCTAGTGTGGGGATATGCCCTAGTGTTCTGCAATGTACGTGGTTTTGTAAAGAGGCACAGCCAGGTAAATCACAGTGCAGGTTTGTTTTTTTAAAAGTAAAATTATACTCATTCATAAATTCATAAATAATTAATCAGCATTTTTTTTTAAAGTTAGGCAACAAACACGTTATCACCCAAGAGTCAGATTTGATTCAAAAAAATCAAAGTTTCTTAGATTGGCAGCTTAAACTGGCATTGCATAAATAACACATGTTGAAGAGGTTACTATAGTAAATAAATCTGCATCCCCTCTATTGCCTAGTAATCAAATGGCCAGCAGTTGTCACTCAGCTGCTATATTAGTTCAGGCTTAGAGTATAAGCACTCACAGATGGGAGGCTGGATTATTAGAGCTGCCTTGAATGGGTGAGCCTTGCACACACATACCTAAATGACAGCATGCACTTGTTCCTGTAACCCATCTGATTTAGAAATCCAACTGGTAACTAGACTAGACAGAGCTGGTTTAAGAATTATGGCTGAAAATAACCGCAAATTCTGTTTTGACTACAGTATAAAACACAACGTGAGAAAATATTTGTATTTCTTATGCTTGATTACACAAAACATTTCCCTGTGTAATTTGCTTGGCCCCTCCATCTCCATTGTTCTCCAGGAAAAAATAGGACTTTTGCAAAATTGCTAAGGTTGTGATTTATTGGTGAGTGAAGTCTAGAAAATAGGCTGGGTAAAAAGCCCCATATCCCCTCCTGAGATTCAGCTGAGCATCATCCCTGAGAAGGGGATGCAGGCAAAATGCCATTGCTGCTTTTGCGCTCGAATATAGCGCTACTAATATTTTGTATGAGAGGAGGATTATCTCAGACTCGATTATTTGCAGAACTCACCAGAGCATGCCTGACTATTCCAGCCCTAACACAAACCTGATGAGTTCTGCTTTGCTGTCCTGCTCACAGGCACTGATTTATCTTCCAATTATTAAGCCTTATTCAGCAAATGGATACGTGATTGCGAAAAAACATCCTCAGTGGAACTGAGCTGTCCATCCTTTTAAAGTCAGGATGAGAGCCTCTCCCAAAACAGCCATAAAAATCAAACCAAACGAGACCAATAAAAAAATACCAGCAATTGGCTGATGTCAGGAAAAGATTACTTCAAATGGCAAAACATAAAAAAAATAAAAAAATAAAAAAATCAGTAGTCCCTGCCACCAGAGGTTCAAACTCAGGTCAGAGACCTGAAATAGCCTTCAGGTAAAGGTGTCTTCAAAGCCTCTTTAGAAAACTGATTGGGAACCCTCTGCAGTGTCTGTCTAGGCTTAAGGCCTCTTAAATCCTTGGATTAGTGAGCTGCTACAAACAGTTCTGTGCCGGCCTTGCCTGGGGTTAGCTACAGAGGTGCCACGTGGTGGGTCTGGCCGCAGCAGAGCGGGTGGGAGCCATTTGCTGCGCAGGGACATCACACTGCAATCTCTGAAATTGTCTTATTGAGGCCTTTGCTCCCCTGCCAAAGGACCAGCGACAGCAGCAGGGCCATGCTGGATGCACAGCAACGTGCTCTCACCGTGGACTAAGAGCAGAGACCAGGAGGGACTGGAAACTCCCAGCTCCTGAGCTTTTAAAGACCAGATGTGCCAGCTCCATAATACAGCTGTGTTCCACCGTTCTACATTTGATCTCAGTGATGGTAACCCAAGGATTATAACCATGATATATAACTAGCCAATCCTTCGTGATATGAAACCAAGATTAGGGGATGCTGTCAAATTTGGTGGGCTGGCTCTCCATCCACTCCCCTTATAAGCTTTCTGACTAATTAATGTTCCAGTGGGCTCATCACAGGTCTTGAAAGCAACACTCTACTGTGTCTGAGGCTCATTGTAAGGAACCAAAAGATACCCATTCCCCCCCAAAGAAAGGAGGTGAAAGAACCTTTATCTCTAAAGGAGACCCATCCTGTGTTTCACAGCCATTCAAACAACAGCCGTAGCAGCAAAACCTTAAGAAAACCCAAATCCACACAGCAGTTATCATGTCCTTTTAAATACACAGCTGCTTTTTCAGTCCTTGGGAAACTGCCATAGGTTTTCTCTTCTATTTTATTAAGCAAAAAAATTGAGATGAGTGATCTAAGCAACAGTACTAGTGAGTCATAAGTATGCAATTTTTATTCTTCAAAAAGGATGCTGCATTGCCTAAGGAAATGAGTCTTTACAGCTCAGACCTCAGTTATTCCAAAGAAATCCTCTCTATGGTATTGTTCAAAGGTGATCTCCGTCCCTGCCCCTCATTTAATTTCTTTTTTTTTAAAATCAGAAGATTTCATTCTTAATGGAAAGTGATTTACAGAACATTAGACCAACAAATCACAGAATTACATTTGCATTAAAGCAAAGGTGTTCCTACTTCTTCCTGCCCCTGCACTGCAAGACGTTTGTGAGTAAAACTGTTGCAGTTGGCCAGTTCCCTGTATGAAAGCTCTTGCATCAAACACATATGCACTGCAGTTATAGTACCGTGTTCTACCTTCCAACTCGGTCAAATTATTGAAACAAGAAGCATTTCTGACAGCCGATTTTCTCCAAAAGCTTAGTGACTTCTAAGAGTCACAATATATACCTTTCATTCGTCTTTAAAATCACAGCTTTCCACAACTGGAAGCTTCTTAATTGAGGATTTCCAATTTCTCTCCATCCCTCAGCGTGGCTACATTCAATACCTGCCATGCAGGACCAGCAGGAAGGACATTATATTATCCAATTACAACTACTGCTGCTTCTTCCTTCACCTCTTACCGAGGTCCCCAGAAGCCACTGCCACATCTGACGGGCTCATGCTGTGTCCCTGATGTCACACACACACATTTTTATTTTTATTTATTAGTTGCTTGGTATCAGGAAGATCATTCCCCCTGCTAACACATAGTAATGTAAATCAAAACACTGGTATTTAACAAAAAAGACTTGGTATCATAGATCTATGTCTAGACTTCTTTTTATCAACTCAAAAAAAAAGTTAATTCATATCACTTCTTATCTAACCATTGAATGAACCACACTCAACAGAAAAAAATAAAACAGTTTAGGAAAAAAACCAAACCAAACAAACCCAGAAGTCACTAAGGGACAAACATCAGAGTGGACATCTACCTCCAAAGAGCCCTCCAGTGCTCTGGTGACATTCCAGAGTGGTGCTGCAGTGCTTTGTGAAAGTCACACACCTCAGGTAAGGACAGCAGCAGGTCCAGCCAGCGCACTGGCAGCATTCCGAGCTCTGCTCCCACTCACAGCAAGAGCTCCACTGCCTAATTCAAACAGCAGCACGGACACAGGGCAGGTACAAGCCTCGAGCGGAAAAATCACTCTATTTAGAACTTCCACCATTCAGATGCCTTAGTAAAGGAAATAAGTTCTGCAGAGCATAAGAGTTCTGGGGAGAAATTGCCTGGCAGTCTGCCTTTTGATAAACGATAGCATTCTGGGCTGCTCTGCAACAATGCAGCCTCTTAAAGTAATTGTTGCCTACTTTTTTTTTTTCCTCTTTTTTTCTTTAAATGTGAGGGAGATTACGTAACTTACCAGCAGAGCGTACCTAGAGCTCAAATAAAAGCCACAAGCAGGCATCTCTGAGTAACTACCAGGAGCTAACTATAACATTCATAGAAAGAGAGAGAAAATAAAAAAGTGTCTATTTTTATATACACATTCTTTATATATATATATGAAATCACAAAGCTCATTCCACAATAGGATCTGGCTGGCTTGTCATATTAACACAAGCTCAAGAAACATCCTAATCTGGTGGATCAACACAAGGCTCAAAGCTCAGAAGGGACGTCTTTGGACAGCAACATCTTTGCTAGTGCTCACAATTCTGGCTCAGCCACACTGGCAGAACTATGGTAATCAACTCCAGAAAGAGCTTCCCATACTGGAAGAAAAACAGCTGCAAATCCGACACCACTGTCTTTAGTAAAATAATTACACTTTCCATTCCACAGACAGATGCAACGCGCAGTGATACTTTCAAGGGGAGGGGGGAAAAAAAAAGAAAAGAAAAGAGAATAGGAAAATCAATGACAGAGACAATGATTTCCTCTCACTTTTCCTAAAGGCAAGAGGATTACAACATTCATCTCCATGCCCACCTTAGGAGGCACCCCCAAATATATATCTGTACATTTACGTCTTTATAAATTATACAGACATGTACTGCTGAAGTTCTACTATTTAATTCCTGCACCTCAATAAATCATCTTACACACCCCATTTTGGACACCGCTGCCGTAGAACAGTGACCCATAAATCTCACTGTGGTTAATGTGACTTCCCCTAGAGCATGACTTACGGTTGTGAATGTGCTGTCTCGTAGCGCTCGAAGGAGTGAGACAGATCGTGTTTGTTGTTCATGTAACACTGTGTGCACAAGTCATAGTCAAAACACATTTTGCATTTCCACCGCATTCCCTGGATACCGTGCTTCTTGCAACAGTCACAGATGATGTTAGGGTGACGGACCCCTAGGAGAACAAAAGCAAAAGAATGTAAGATCCACACAAAATCCAGAGAAACCAGGCTGACCAGGCTCTTACAACTACAACAGTGTGGTTAAAGAAAAAAAAATAATCATGTACTGTGAGTGTATTGAAGATGATGCAATAATATAATATGAAGTGATATGTGTAATATGAAGCATCCTTTTCCTGGCTTAAGGGATTCTAATCCCAAAAGTCATGCCAGAATCCAACAAAAATGACAAAGCCAGCAAAACTTAGACTTGCAGATAAATTGCACAGAGGCGAAGAGAAATTTCCCTGCCATGAATTGGCTGAGCAGATGCTGCTGCTCAGCATCACTCCTGAGGAGTTGCAAAAAGCTTAACGTTCCAGCTTCCACGTGAGGTGGGTGTTACATACAGCTTTACAGCACTAGTGTTTGTGCTTCGTGTCCATGCTATACCCACCTATTTGTGCGTTATCATATAGAAGAAGGTCGTAAGCCCCTTGGAATCCAGTCCGATAATTGGTTCTGTTGCCTTGATCCCACTGCACCACCACAGTCTTATCGGGAGTGGTTGGGCTGCCCGTCCGACCAATCTCCACCACAGTCCCAACGTTCCCTTCGCCGTTGTCCTGGTTGCCCCATTTCCAGTCCACTCCACGAACTACCCGCATCCCAACCTGCATGCTGGCATAGGGGTCCACGTCCATCGATCTGCACAGCAACCCCTAAAATTCTTCCACGTGCAGGGTCTCGGAGACAGGCGATATCAGCAGCAACACATTCAGCGTCGTCAGCAGCATGTTCAGCACCCCTAATAAGAGAACATACAATTAAGCGATGCTACTCAACACATCACACTTTCCCCAGAATGACCTGGTTACAGAAGAGGCCTGACCCACTGTGTAGATCAATCTGTACTTTATTTAAAACAGGGATCCTCACAGCTTGAGCCCAGATGGGAAGGATACACAGACTAGAAGGATTTCCAAGAATCCAAGGTACAGACACATCTGTATAATATCCAAAAGACTTATTCCAGAGTGCTGGGTATGAGGGAAGAGAACTGGACAAGAAATCTTTACAAAACTCCCCTACCAGCCCTTGATTTCAAATTCAGGATATGTACAACAGCTACCAGAGACACAAGAGCAACAGAAATAAAAACACACAGGAAAGAGAGTTGAAAGAAATAAGCAGGAAAACACCAACAGCATGATTTTAGCAACAAAAAGTTAATACCAGTCCGTTCTTGAGGAAGACTCTTCATAGGCATCTTACCATATAATACTGCACTGTTGAGTTTCACTTGACCGGAAAGTTATTTTGGGTTTTGATTTTGGGATACGGGAAGTTTTAATGATGCATACGAAAGAAATGTCTGTCTGTTTTTTCAAAAGTAATAGCAGCTTTTAAGAAAGTGCCAGTGTCAGAGAAATGTCAATCCTTGCTGCTATTTATCAATGCTGGCTACAGCAGGAACAGGGAAGGGTTATTGCTTACCTGCAATAAGCACTGCAGATTTTGTGCTGGGGTCAGTAAAAGCTTGGGACAGCCTTTCCAGCTGTTGCCATGACAATCGGTAAATGAGATGAGTACCACACGGATGCAGCACATCCACAACTTTGAATGAAATCGAATAGATTGTCAAAGCCTGGTTTACCTCTTTACCAGGACAACAAGAGAGAGGACCGTGCCTTTCAATATTTAGGGCCAAGCTGGAAATATCTACTGTAGCATCTTTTTATCTTTGGGCATCCCTAGGTCTCACCCTCTTTCTCTCAAGCTAACCATATCATCCAAAATTGTCTGAAAATTTAAAAAAAAACCAAAAACCAACAGAATGCCAAGGGTGAAACCGTGCAGGTTCCAAAAGTAGAGCAAATCTTACCAATGGCCATGACACAGAGCCAGTTCAAACCAGGCTGAGGAGCGAATAGGATGTGTATCAGACACGGCAAGAGGAGCAGCTTCGTGCCGTGTGACACGTTAACACCACCGCCTACCAATAGAGCAACCAAAACCACCGAGGCCTAAAAATAAACTCTTGCTCCAGCCAAACATCCCCTTTTAAATGTATGGAGGAGTAGTTTGATGCAAAATCAAGTTTCCAGCATGCTGAAAGAGCCTGATTTCTGTTCAGCTTTAGCATCTCTGTAGCTTCAGACTTTTCTTGCTGTGCATCACGGTGACATACAAACACCTGTCACACAAGAGCAACATCAAAACCAAACGTCCTTGTGAACTCCATGTCATCTTTTGTTCTAATCATCACTAAAAGATGCCTTGGGCAACACTTTCATTTTGGACTTTCTTTGTGGAGGTGGATGTAACATTGCCAGGTTTAAGGTGCACCAATGTTTAATGTCTTCATGAAAGCAGGAATTATCAAAAAGAAAGAATATCCTTTTTAGAAAGTACTGCAGAGCCTAATGAGATTTGTATGATCTCCTCTTCCTGCAGATCAGAAATGAATAAAACGGACAATTTATTGCTTAAACGACGAGGCAGAACTGCTTTTTTAGAAGGCTGCTATCGATCAGTCAAGACAGTCAAACCCACTGCAGAGAAAACAAATGGAAACATCCAACAATATGAAGGTACAAGAGAAGCACAGTTCAATTACTGTACATGGCTTTTCCTCAAAAACAATAACAACCCCTCTCGTTTCATCCAAGCGAACTGATGGAAGGTGAGGGGAGGTAATAACAGTGGGAAAATAGGAAGCTATTGTAGTTCAACTGCACACTTGTGATGCTGAACACCAGTTAATGGAGTTGTCTGTGCTGCAATGACCTTCATGCAATCCCTTGCTCACTGCTCTGAAGGCTCTCTTCCTAATGGGAACGCTCCATTTTCCACACAAGAAGGCACCAAATGCATTCTGCATTCCCACCTAATCTGCAGGGGTGATGCACAACAAGAGAAAAGGCCCTTTCAAAATCTTTACAAGATGAATTACAATGCTCATAGAGTCTGAACCTTGCCAGAGATCAGTATTATTTACTTCCTAAGTGGAAATGTTTCACTCATTGAAGCAAATACTCCTCCCTCGATGCTGTCTGGGTCATAATTATTCCACGCAAGGATAGGTATAGCTGCCAGAAATGATTCACAGAGAAAACACCAGCTTCCCATGGGACTCTAAAGTAACTACGAACAAATAATCCATCATAAGACACAGGCATTTTCTGAATCCTGACATAAGATTCTGACCTCATCTACTGTGACACAGGAAAGAGCAGCTCAGGTGCAATCCACGAGTCCATTCTTAGGAAATCCCAGCAATACTGAACTGGGAGAAAGGGAAAATATGACTTCAGACGGCAACATTTTCATTGCAATAATTGTTGCAACTTCCTGCCAATATTTAATCTATGCTGCTGCTAGAAGGTGCTCTAGAAGCAACCCAGCATCAGTCTGCTCTGAGGCAAAGGTTGCTGCTGTACTGGATACACAATAAACACAACCAGGATAAGCAGACTGACAAAAACAGTGCATTTAACTTGGTTATCAAGTTATTTGAACAGTATGGTAAACAGAGGAAGATGCATGTGATTTTGTTTCATTTTGTTGTTGGGTTTTTCAAGCAGCTTTTTTTTTTTTTTTTCCCTTTACACATTTTTTG